>NC_056738.1:94167829-94437829 GCF_019279795.1 Protopterus annectens | reverse complement strand
GGGTTTGTCCTTAGAGAAACCCTGTCCTGATGGAAAATAATAAAAGGTTCTACAGTCATTAGTGCCTGTAACTCTGAGACTCTTCTTGCTGAAGTTATTGCTAGTAGAAGAGCGGTTTTCCATGACAAGTATTTTATCTCTGCTGCATTGGCTGGTTCAAAAGGAGGCAGTGTGAGTTTTTCCAAGACAAAATTGAGGTCCATGTAGGTACTGGAGCTCTCCTTCGAGGTCTTATATTGCTGGCCCCTCTGAGAAACTGTCTTAGCAGTGGATGAGAAAAAATAGGTGGATCCGTATTGTAATGAGCTGAAATGGCATAGGCATGGATCTTAATTGATGAGAAGGATAGGCCTTTGTCCAGCATTTCAGTTACGTATTGCAAAATCTGAGGAATATTAGGTTCAAGCGAGTGAATTCCCTGCGCTTGGTTCCAAGCACAGAATCTCTTCCATTTTTCAGCATAAGATTTTCTGGTGCTGGGCCTCCTGGCCTCCAAAATAACATCCATAACTGCTTTAGAGAGAGGTGTGTTCTGAATGATTACATTATCTGCCATGCAGCCAGTTTTAGGGTTCTGAGTTGGCTGTGCAAGATCTGATTGTTCTGTTGGGTCAGCAAATGAGGTATTAGAGGCAATGTCCAGGCTGGGTCTTGAGACAAGCTCTTTAGGATTGGGTACCAGTGCTGGCGTGGCCAGTCTGGGGCAATCAGTATAACTTTTTGGCTTCTCTTGTCTGACCTGTAGGAGTACCTTGGAGAGGAGAGGCAGAGGAGGGAAGGCACATACTGTAAGGGCTTTCCAACTGAATGAAAGAGCATCCACTTTCCATGCTTGCTTGTGATATGTCCGAGTGCAGAATCTCTGTAGCTGGCAGTTTGAGGGGAGGCGAATAGATCTATGTCTGGGCATCCCCATTATCCTGTTATCGTGTTGAAGATTTGTAGATCCAGTTTCCACTTGTGAGGATCCATGAGGTTTCTGCTTAGTTCATCTGCCAAAGTATTTGCCTTTCCTGGCAGGAATTGTGCTTGCAGATGTACTTGGTAAGTCAATGCTGTGTTCCACAAAGTCATGGCTTGCCTGCAGAGGGGGTAGGAATGTGTGCCCCCTTGCTTGTTTATATACCACATGACTGTAGTATTGTCCGTCTTAATCAGTAATTGTCCTGGATGAAGTAGGTCCTTGAAGGCTGTCAGGGCATTTTGTACAGCTAGCATCTCTTTTTGATTGATATGAAGATGCATTTGGTTTGTGGGCCATGTGCCTTGAATACATTTTCCTGCCATGTGCGCCCCCCAGGCATAATCTGATGCATCTGTTGTTAGTGCCTGCCTGGCAGTGGGTAAGGTGAAGGGCTGTCCCTTGTTGTGGTGACAGGCCTGTGCCCACCATAGAAATTCCTGTTTGTCTGGCATGAGATAAGCCATCTGGGCAGTTGTATTTAAGCTTGCACCCAGGAATATTATCTCTTGAGAGGGCACTAGTTTTGATTTCTTTTTGTTTACTGTGTACCCTAGGCAAATTAGTAATCTTTTTACAAATGCCAGATGCTGTAGTAGAATATCTTTGTCCTGTGCTTAAATGAGGCAGTCGTCCAAGTATGGGTATATTTGAATTCCACTTTGTCCGCAAAATGCAATTATTGGTGCCAGGCATTTTGTGAAGACCCTGAGCGCAGTAGATAAGCCAAAGGACAGTGCAGAGAATTGGTAGTGCATTGAGCCAGCTTTGAATCTGAGGTATCTTCTGCAAGATTGTCTGATTGGGACATGCAGGTATGCCTCTTTGAGGTCCAAGGTTACAAGCCAAGCCTTCTTGTCCAGCATGGGCAGAAGCTGCTGTAGAGTCAACATTTTGAATTTTGGGACGTCCAGAAAAGTATTTAGAATAGACAGGTCCAAAATTGGTCTCCAGGCTTTGTCCTTTCTTGGTACTAAGAAAAGTCTTGAGTAAAATCCTTGTCCCTGCTCTTGTTGTGGCACTGGCTGAATAGCCCCATGTCCATGAGAGATGAAACCTGTTTTTGTGCCTCTTGCCATTGATTGCGTGGCAGGTCTGGCATGCCTTTTGCCTTTGGAAGGGTGTGGAAAGTGGAACCTGTAGCTCTGAGAGACTATATTTAAGACCCATTTGTCCTGGGTGATCTTGTGCCAGTTTTGTGGAAAAAGAACTAGTTTTCCCCCTAAGGGTGCTTCAAAAAAATTAAGTGCTTGGCATTGGCAGAGGGAAGTCATTGGGACTGTTTTCTATAAGGTTGTGATTTGTCTTCTCCGCTTTTGGAGGTAGGAGGACCCCCATTGTTTGGGCCTGTATGAGCCCTGGGGCTGTTGCCTGCCTCTATGGCGTCTGAATCTGCCTCTTTGTGGTCTGTCTGACACTGGAAAGGGACAGTTCTTAGAGGGCCAGTTCCTGCTAAATCTGGGTGGCTGTACCTGTAAGAAATCTTTTACTGTCTGCATAGATTTTGCCTTATCCTCCATTTTCTTTAACACCTCCTCTGCCTTAACACCAAACAAAGTATCATGCTGTAATGGAGCTTCCAATAATTTTGCTTTAACATGATCAGGCAGATTCTGTTCCTTTAACCAAGCATGCCTTCTAATAACAGAACCTGTAACAGCGGCCCTGCACGAGGCCTCCAGAGAATCATAGCCACATTGCAAAGTATGATTTCCCACTTGTTCAGCTGCAGCTGCATGCAATAAATCCTGCAAATCTTTGTTCTCAGTACATTTAGAATTTGTCAACATTTTTTGTTTTAACAAAGACATTAAGTATTGCTGATATTTGAGCATATTAAACTGACAATTTAAAGCCCTTACAGCCAAGGTAGCAGAAGTGTAAACTTTTTCCCCCATCTGTCCAAAGCCCTAGAATCTCTGTCTGAGGGGACAGGGTTTTTGGCAGAAGCAGCCTTGACCCCTTTGGGACCCTGTGATATAGTTTCTGGGTCAGCAGCAGGGTTTTTGTAAATAAATTTATGGGTGTCTGGAACCCTGTAGTATCTGTCTGGCTTAACAGGGGCAGGAGGTAAAGAGTCTGGAGTCAGGCCAGATTCTGAGATAACATCATCCACTATATCTAGAACAGGGGGAATTGCAAGAGGTCTATGCTGAGGAAGCAAAAGAAAGTCTCTAAGTCTTTTCTTAGATTCGGAATAATCCTGGCTCTCCCAATGGAAATGCTCTCTCATGGTATGAAGAGTTTCCCCAAAAGAATAGTCCTCACGAGGAGAAGCTGAAGGAATAAAATCAGAATCCTCATAGGGAAGAACAGAATATCCCTGATCAGAAGAGGAATCAGAGGAAATGGAAACCTGATCAGAGGAGTCATATTCAGTGCCTTGCCTAGGCCTCTTATCAGGAGGGGGATGGGAATCCCAGATCAGAGTAATAAGGTCTTCGGCCATTTTGAGCACCTGTTTCTTAGGCATAGAAGCCTGTCCTGGAGAATGCTGTACTGGTTTCCTTGTCTTTAAAACTGTTTTAGACTTTGTCTTGGATGCTGAAGTAGGCTTTATATTAAAGTTGTGTAGGTCTGAAGACACCCTCAGAATCCGATGCCTGCTCAGCGGCTCCGGACCCATCTGAGGGATTAATTTCCGAAGGGCCAACACCTTGAGTATCCAGAGGCCTAGCTGTCTCCAGGGAGTCGGAGGTGGCCTGTGGCTCTGAAGTAGCGGGAGTCAGGGGCTGCGGAAGCACCTCACTGAGCACCGGTGAACCGGCGACTGGCTAGAAGAGGCTTCGTCGTCAGTTTTGTATCTCGGATTCTTGTCCTTCTCTTTATCCTTGCGTTTTTTATTAACTCCGGTCGACTGTTGTTCCGACAGCATTATGTAGTTAAACCTTCTGCCAAAATAATGAAAAGCAAAATCGTACCTACGCTTAATAGCGCGTTGGCTAAATCTAGCACAAAACCGACAACAAGCAACGTCATGGTCAGGGCCTAGGCAAGGAATACAGTAAGAGTGGAAATCCTTATTAAGCATTTGCTTCCCACAAGAAATACAATTGTTAACTTTTTCTGACATCGGCCTGGAGCAAGAAAAAAAGTTTCCCCAACGAGGTACTTAGCTTTATTCAAGACTTCGGATCTGAAATTCGTTTTTGAAAATCTCTGGAGTCGGTCGACCGGCACTTGCGAACTGCTTATGCTTTGGGCACCGCACGGCAAGAAAGACTGAAGAAAATGGCGTCGGCTGCATCTTTTATACCCCTGGCACACTGACATCAGGGAAGAGGCGACAGCAACCGACGCCGGACCAGGACTTTGGAATTCAGGCCGACTGCGGGTAGCCTGCCAGCAGGATAACCCAAGTGCAATGACTGCAACAGTGAAACACGATGAACATCTGATAAAGACACAGTGACAGAGAACAAATAACCTTTCTTATAAAATCTGCTATCTTTGTGATTGAAACTCCACAGATGACAAATGAACATTAAATATTAAATATGATGCAAAACATACAACCTAGCATATAAATGAGCCAAAACATTTCTAAAAGTGTTAAACTTTAGACGTGTCTGTAAATGAACACCAGTGACCATAGCTAAGCAATATGTTGTAGACAGCAGTGTTTGTGTGTACATTAGGGCACAATAAAGCCAAGCAGCCTACCACAGTTAGGTAAGCATGGTAAGGACTGTATGTAAACCTGCAGGATTACTGGCAAACCTACCTTAATGTTCCAGGGCCTCCCTCTGCCCACATCCAAGTCACATATGCAAGGTCACAGGCTGCACACATATGATAAATGGCACATGCCAAATAAATTAATTATGCCTGTTGTGCCCCTACAGTCTACATTTGCTTTAATAGTACTCTCCAGTACTCCACTGTCATTGTTTCCATAATCCAATATGCTCAGAAATGCATTTCTCAGCAGCACTATGCATACTGGCAAGGATGTGATATACCACATAAAGCTTCTGTAACAATGGCATACAACGCAAGCACATGCTACTGCAGGCATACTCGAATGGACTGCTCAAGCACATGAACTGTCAATTAAGACCTCACATTCCTTGAACACCCTGGTCCTCGTGGCCATCAATGCCCTCATCCCTATCTGGCTTATCTTACTTGTTGTCTACATGTTCACATGGAGCCCTGTACTTCATACTGTGACACTGTGTCAAGAACATCCTTAACAAATAGATTCCTTCTCAGTAAAGATAATGAATGTAGAATGACACTGTAATCCCATATTCCCCAAGTTAACAGGGTTCAGTTACAGTACAGTTTTGTACCTACCATAAATGTAGATGTCCGATAGATATGCAATTGCAGTCCTTACATATGGGGTTGTCCTGCCTCAGGCAGCCCTTCGGTCGGCCGGATTCCAAAGTCTGGGTCCGGCGTCGGCTGATGTCGCCTCTTCCCCGACGTCAGAGCGGCTGGGGTATAAAAGCATCAGCCGACGCCATCTTCTTCAGTCTTTCTTGCCGCGCGGTGCCCGAATCAGAAGCAGTTCGCAAGTGCCGGTCGGTCAGCTCCTGTGTTTTCAGTTACCGAAGTCATCAAAAAGCTAAGTACCCCGTTGGGGAACATTTTTCTTGCCTCAGCCGATGTCAGTAAACAAATACCTCATAAGGACTTCCATTCTTACTGCCTTCCCTGCCTGGGCCCAGACCACGACGTCTCGGCCTGTGCTTGCTTTAATAAGCGCACACTCAGGCGCCGGGCAGAATTTGCCGAAGACTTTTTTTGGCGAAAATTACACTTATATCATGCCGTCGGAACAACCGACAGCACATATTTCCAAAAAACGCAAGGACCGGGACCGACATCCTCAGCCCACGTCGTCCACCGATACCACGCCTAAGTCTTCCGCGAGTGCATCGGTTTCTTCGGAGGTGGTAATTCAACCGCTCCAGGCCGACACCGCTTTACCGCGTACTTCGGTCCCGGAGGTTTCCCCGGTGCCGGTGGTTGATTTTCCTCCCGAAACCGAAGCTCAAAATTTACCTGACACCATACCAGTGGATACAGTTACTCCTGCACGTGGGGCAGCTAGGCCTCCGGTCTCCATGTCCATCAAGGCCTACACACGTGCTAAGGCTGCTAGCCAGGCTAAGGCCCATCCTTCTAAAACTTTTTCCCAGGGCCCCTCTTCTGATAAACAGTTCATGACCCTAGCTGCAGATCTAATCTCTCTAATCAGAGGTTCTCAGTCGCATCCAGACAGAGGTTCTCAGCCTCCTGCAGATAAAAGGCCTAGGACTGAGCAGACAGAGATACCCTCTCTTCGGATGAAGCCTCTAGGGATTCAGAGCACTCAGATACCCAGGAAGAATCCTTCCAGGCCTACGAGGACTCTGATGCTGAGGAATCAATTCCTTCTGCCTCTCCTCCAGAGGATATTTCTTTCTGAGAAGTTCTCCACTCCATGAGAGAACATTTTCAGTGGCAGGGTCAGGAATTTTCTGACTCCAGGAAAAGGCTACGTACCTTCCTTAAGTTACCCCAGCAGCATATTTAGTATGCAACCAGCAGAAGGGCCATCTGTACTTGCAGAACAGCACATGCATTATATGGATAAACATCAGTACACAACAGCACCAATTCTCACATTAAGCTATTGCACAAAATTTGACATTAGTAAGTTTAACACATATCTGTATGGGGGGGAGGCAACATCTGCTATACAGTGGTTGAAGCCATGATCATCAAAAGAACCAGGATTTCCTTTGCATTTTTAATGGTGTGGCAGCTCTATTTGCCTCAATTTTCATTAAGTAGCACTATGCCCAGTCAAGTATGGACATAACACAGTAACAAGACAAAAATATACTTCCATGGTCACTATCAATATTCACATTCCCAAAAATATAATCCCACAGCCACTCACTTTGACCACTCTTCCCCTTCACAATCCAATAGTGCCATTTCATGCTGAAGGTTTCCAGGAATACCTCATTCTCTGTCCACAGGTCCACAGGTGTTTACTAGGCTAATGACCACAATAGCCTTTGTAAGCCTAGCCATGCATTCCGTTCTGGTACCTTGGTAAGTGTAAGCAAGGGCTTGGGAGGTGAAACATTTACAAGCAGGGGCCTGGCAGATGAACCATTTACCCTGTGTCCATTAGAGACACAGGTGCCAAACCAGAGATGAACTTCCTGTTCCCCACACAACTGTCACAGTTACACTTGAATTGGGTAAGGGAAGAACTCTGCTTCACATTGATGGGTATCCGGTGCCAGAGAAGGGGTAGTCTTCTGGGAGATCCGGTGCCAGAGAAGGGGTAGTCTTCTGGGAGATCCGGTTCCAGAGAAGGGGTAGTCTCTAGGATACATACCAGTCTCTCCAGCAGGTCCTATTTACATCACAGGCAAGGTTTAAGTCTTTAGTAGGGGTAATTCTGGTGCTGTTTGTTTTGCAGATATGCAGGAGCTCCATCAGAGTAGGGTCTGACTATACCTTGTATACCAGGCATAGATCTCCCTTCAAAAGCCTACAGGAGACAGAATACAGGGATAGAGCCTTGTAGCAGTCTGCACAGGACATGTTACTTACACCATGTATTATTTTAGTAAGGGACCTCTTTGGACGTTCCAGTTGTTGAATATGCCTGGTTAGGTACACACCAAAGAGGGCAAGGTACTCAATGATAGGTCTGATGAATGCCAAATACACTGGAACAATGATTTCCTTGGACCTAGATTCAATACCTTTGTTTGTAGGTTGCACAACATAGAATGAGTTCTTCACTACTGTAGACACGTGATGATCAAAGGCTAGATTACTGTCTGTGTGTGTCCTCAAGTCCCGGACTACTGAATCAGCTCATAGGGGTGTGTTGTCTATATGATAGTTACCAGGGGTGGATGACTTCCCGAAGGATACTACTATGCATTTCTTTTAGTTTCAGTCCATGGCTCTGGCACCAAGGTTTGTCAGTGTCAGCCCTTCCTGGAGAACATACGTGCCAGTGGGAGACTGAATGACACCTAATCTGCAATCATCTGCAAATTTAGTCAGCGAGAGGCCACTGATGTTGGCACTGACTTCAAAGAAGTAAATGCAAAAAAGGAGCAGTTCTAGGACCAATTCCTGAGGGACTTGTGACTTGATCTCTTTGTAGAGGTGGACTCCCCAATTTTGACTTCCTGGGTCCGGTCTGTAAGCCAGCTGGCTATCCACTGGGTTACATAAGGATTATTACCTAACCTCTTAAGTTTGTCAACAATGCCTGAGTGGGGGATCATGTCAAATGCCTTGGCCAGGTCAAGGTAGGCAGTGTGAACCATTCTGCTCTCATCCATTGCTTTGGTAATCTTCTCAATGAAGTCCACCCAGGCTGAGTAAGCATGACCTACCCTTGATGACGCCAAATTGGGTTGGGTCCAGTGTCTGGAGGTTTCTTATGTCATTATTGATCATTTCCATGATAATTCTTTTCATGGCTTTGCATAAGAGACTAGTGAGACTTATGGGTCAGTAGTTTCTGGGGTTTGTAGATGGCCCACCTTTGAGCAGAGGGATGACTGTTGCTGCTCTCCACTCATGAGGTACGAAGCCTGTTTGGAAGCTGCAGTTAGATAACAATTCCAGAGGGCCTGAAATCATGTTTGATGCTGTTTAGAAGGCATCCTGGGATGCTGTCTGGGCCCAATTGCTGCAATGTTCTTGGCCTTAGGAAGGGCATTAAGGATCTGTTCCCTAGTGATAAGCAGGGGGAGTTATATTTGATGGCATTTCCTGGGGGAAGATGATTGGGAGAGAGGGTTAAAGTTGGAGCTGAATTTGTCAGCCAGTAGGTTTGCTACATCTTCTGGCTCAGTATAGGTGGCTCCATTTACAATGAGCTCTGCATATAACTGTGTAATTGGCTTTCAGCTAGAGGATATAGCCATAAAGAATGACTTGTGGTTGTCCTTGGCTTGGGAGGCCAAATTTACCTCAAATTTGGCTTTGGTAGACTATTTGTCCTCTGAAGTGATTGTTTAGTTTGATGAAAATGTTTTTATCTTGCTGGGTGCTGCACCTCCTAATTTTTAGCCATGATTTAATTCCTTCTGTTATACAGCCTACTGATGATGTGATTCCACCAGGGTGGCTTGTTTTCTGAGTTAGTTCTGTACTTCTTCCTGGTGGGTACAGCTGCCTCTATTGCAGTAATTAACATGTTTGTACAGAGTTTCTGTAAACAGTTCTGAGTAGGCAGCAGTGTTCTTAGGGTTTATGGGAGGGGTGAAATTTTGCCAGGTTATCACTTAGTAGTAAGAGGTTAAGCTTAGAATAGCTCCTGAGTTATTCCAGAGTTAGCCAGAGTTCCAGGTTTCATTTTTACTTCGAAGGAGACCATTTTGTGCTCTGACCTATCCAGGGAAGACATTACAATATGGGGGTGTGCAGCACTCTCTTATATTAGTGAGGACCAGATCCAGTATGGTTGCACGCCTTGCTGGTGTAGTGACAATCTGGTCCAGGGAGTTTGTGTTAACAAAATCCAGAAATCTCTGTGCCTGTACATCTGGTGTCATATATGATTCCCAGTTAATACCGGGGTAATTAAAGTTGCCAATGAATATGATATTAGGTTGGATGGTGAGTGAGTGTTTCCAAGAAGTTTTAATACATGGTATGGGTTTCCTGGGTCACAAACAGGGACCTATTTGCAATGAGGTGGTACTGGATTTTTCCTATGGTGATATGAATGTGGAGAAGCTCAAGTGCACTGTCCTGTCTGACCAGCCTTGAGGTATGTTTGATGTATATCAAAACACCTCTAAATTTAATCCATGTCTGTGTCGTAGCTGGTCTAAATGTGTGGAAGGCATTATAACCTTGTACTGCCGGTTTGCTCTCCACAGCTTTAAACCCTGTCTCAGTGACCACACAGATTATCAGCATTCTCTAGGGTGATGACAGCTTCTAGGGAATGGAGGGTTTTTTTTCGTTTGGACTCCTAGCATTCAGCAGTAACACCTCTAGGTTTTATTGATTTTTATTTGCTATGTTAGAAATACTTTCAGTTTGGCATTGCCTAAAAAAGGCACTATGGGGAGGACAAAGTTTTAGCTAATATTCCGAAGCCTAGAGGGGAGAGGTGCAGACCATCCCTGGCAAAGCAGCATGGTCTGTTGACCATCTCCTTCTATGCTGATAATTATACCCCCTTAAAATGACACCAGAAACTAAGCTAATTATTAAAATCAGTCATCTTTTGTTCATACACTGGCATCATCCTTGGAGAAGGTAAAATGCTGCTCAATGTTAGGCTCATACCAGCCTGGGACATATATTCTGAGAGCCCTACAATGTCTCTCTTCATACAGTCTGGGAAGATACTTCTCAGGTCATGTTGATATCAAACTTTTATGCCACAGTTGCTGTGCAGCCATTCCCTATGATCGGACTCCTAAACAAGAAATCAACGAAACCAAGCCGTGAATGACTCACAAGTCGTCAGCTTATTGAGCTGACGAAAAGCGCTTAAATAAACCTTTTTTGACTGCCTTGAGTCGTTCACGGCTTGGTTTTGTTGGTTTTCGCGTTTGGTATCGTATTTTGTTTCACCTAAACAAGAAATACTGGTGACATCAAATACATATACAACAGAGAAAGAGAGATACATCGGTCTATGTTGTAATATCAAACTGTCATAATATCAAATGGCAGGTCACCGTCGCACAAAACTTCGAGCCAACTTTTCATAGAAATGCCAGTAATACAAAAAAAAACATTTTTTTTGCAGGGGGGGCAAGCCTCCCTACACTTTGCACCCCCTGCATATAAGGCATACCAACTCCAAGACTGCTTCACATTTGGGAAAGGGCAAACATCTATTCTCAGGAAATACCAGCATTACCATGAAAAGCCAGTTCAATGTTTTGTGCTGTGATATTCTGCCATTTGATATCATGGCTTTTCAGTTTTACAACAGGGACCTAAATATACATACACAAAAACACACCACTGGCATACACTAAGGATTAGGCACAAAGTGGCCATTAACCACTTGAATACTGTCACATCATGCACATAATTACATGCATACATTCACAGATAGGTCAAAGCTGAAAAACACTACAATGTCACAGTTTCCTTAATGGATGCTGTCAGTATACATCACTGTTTACAGTATGCAAGGCATATAAGGTGTACAACAACAATCATGCAAACTGTTGCACACATTTGTGTCGTACAGAATTGAGTCAAGTCATAAGTTATAAAACAATGAATGAAAAGAACACATCGAGTTAGTTGTTTGCTACATGGAAGTTCTGTCTGGCTCACACATATCTGTATGAAATGTTACACCAAGCATTATTACCAAGCTTCAGTCACACTGAATGTTACAGAATCACATTAAATTCATCTGAAGCAAGTAGCAAGCATAGTATAGCACCTTACTCACTTGACAGGCAAAGTACACAACACACTGCAGGATACCTCTTTAGAGATCTAGTACACAAGTGTGACATAATGCTGTGAGATCTGTATGGCCCATGCTAGGTGGTATGTCATACATCCAATGTTACAGCTCCTCGATTGTATTCTGCATACAAGGCTTATGATCACTAGAACTTTTGTGAATTGCAATAATATCTTATGAAATGCAGAGCACATTTGAAATAATATCTTATGAAATGCAGAGCACATTTGAAATAATATCTTATGAAATGCAGAGTGCATCACTATGGGAGGGTGACTCATCAGTACTGATGGGGAGAGGATGTTGAGAATGGCTTACCTTCATAAATGCTGTTAACATCAACCGTCTGGATGGGACATAGATCCTTTTTACTGAGTTGAAGTATGGGAAGAGTTGGCCACTGACCTTCACTGGAAGAAAGGGTTCCACAGTAAAGGAGTGCAGGTGTACCATCGGATTGATAATCTATTATACAGGAAGCCGGATAACCTGCACTGTTAGTGGGAGTAGGCTGTAGGTTCAGTAAGTCTTGTACTACTGCATATTTTTTTTTTAGTCCTTTTGTAGTTTAATTCCATAATGGTCTGTGTACTGATGTGACAGGGTTGCCACCTTTCATTGTGGCTGAAACTGGATTAAAGCCACATCCCCCTTGCACCTCCCTCACTCAGCCCATCTCCTCCCTCCCCCAGCCCATCTATCTCCTCCATCCCCTGCCCACTTCCAACCCATTATGTGACATCACATAGGCATCTCGATCAGCCCTTCTGTCTACAATAACAGCTGGGTCATAAGGAGTGGACCAGCTAACTGGTCCTGTGGGGTGGCCTATCCTCTCCCCGGGCTAATCAACCCTCCTTCTACAATGTTTCTGAGGTGCTGTACTTACAGCTGCCCTCCACAAAGAAAGCACTCCCCCACACTCTGAATTCCCCTTGACTTGTAGTGTGAATGCATATGGCAGTACATGCTTAACAGGCCCAAACTCCACACAATGCAACACCTAGTATTCCTGCTAGATGCCATCTATGTGCTGAAGCAGAGCTGTGCCCACCCTAAACGATGGGCGAGTCTACAATGTCACTCACTCCTATCCTCCCCTGCCTGATCATACAAGTCTTTATAGCACAGAGCTGCTGCAGCCTGTATGCTTTTTGATACCCATTTATTATTAGTCTGTACCTATGTTTGCTATGTCATTTAAGACAGGCAGATACATCTGTTTGACGTCATTTTCTATGTACTCTCACTAAAGGGTGTGTGCTATGTGCGGTGATTACTGGTAACTGCATTAGCCAGTTACTCATTCAGGCCTGGGCATGTCATACACTGCCATTTTCAATGCCCAATGTGCATGAAACTTCTTGATGATGCACAAATACATGGCAGTGTTGGCACAGATTTGACTGACTGCCCACCTTTGTCCAACTGTTCTGTATGTGTACTCATTTTACAATGTGTGCAGTGCATTATATAAGCACATACTAGTACTTTTTCTAATAACAGCCACATGCAGAACCTGCCCTCTCTAAGAGCATATTTATGGCTACACAGCTGGTCATGCTACTGTGGGGTTGCATGTCAAGTCATATGTTTTGCTCACCACAGATGAACATGTGGGAAGCAGGGCTCCAAAGTGTTGCATGAATATATATTTTATGGTACCCATGTTGTATAGTATTACTGTAGTACATGTACACTTAAGATATACCTCTATGTGACACTCAGCTTTGATCATGGTTTAGAAGTTCGAGATACTGTTACTGTATCTGTTAGGGCCACCTTTATAGTGTACAGAGCTGACATTGCTCTGCAGATTGACAGAAGTCATAAAACTTTTATTTTCTCTCAGCAGTGGAACATGTTGTCCACCCAGTTACATGAGGTTGACAGATGCATATAGTCTAGTGCACTTTAGGGGTACAAATGGCACACTGTCCTTACCTCTTGTTACTATGAGTTGCATGTCAGCATTTTCTTATGTGTATATCTCTTTACTTATGTTACAGATGTGTCACCAAAGACTGGACTGGAGACAGCAACAGGAGGATGGCATGATGTCTGTTAGCATCATTCAACCATCAGGTAACTAGCCAACTCAGAAGGAAGCTAGTTCACAAAGCAGGTTTGCTGAAAAGGACCCTGAGGGCAAAGTAGGCATGTATGATTTCTGACATGAGCTGTGCTCTCCAGTGGAGGCGTTTGCTGTAACAGTGGTCTCCAGCCTGTAGCAGTTGACATACTTCATATCAAAGAACCCAGGGACACTGACATCATGTGCCGCCAATCAAACCACATCAGTAAGGACAGCTGCCTTACAGCATCTTGTAGTGGTAGGGCTTCCAGTGTTGCATCTTCACACAACTTTCTGTGGTGTCACTATTACCACTATATAGTCATCAGCTGGATTTCCAAAATTTTGCTCACATGTATTTACAGGATCGTCTGCCTAGAAGGCCCCTACCAGTGGTTATATTTTTATAACTGTCATTGTAATGCTGAATACAGTTATGTACTACCGAGAATACATACAACTTGTATCCTGCTTATGTAATTTCCATATGTACATTTCACTAACATTCAAAATATGACAAGAACTATGCATAACACTGACTACTGTTGTGGTGGTGTGGGCATTTCTCATTTCACTAGTGTGTATCTCTTCTCATTTGGTATGTCTACATTGTCAATAGGTGTGCACACAAGCTTGGTCAATGCAAATATTCCTTCCTGCATGTTGTTTCATGTACCTGCTTTGTTTTGTAATGTTCTTTCTTCATACTTATGCAGTTTTTATTTGTGCATTGACCCGCCTTGTTCACTCATTTGTATCACACATACCCTTGCTCTGTTTGCTGTCTACTTTGTGCTGCATTACACATCTGTATATTTTCCACTCCCTATGTATCTTATTTTTCCTGCTCCCTTACAACAAAGTCCTATCCTGTTCACTTCCTCCCAAGTCTGTGTCATTCCACTTTCTAATTATTCCTACTATGCATGTCTATGTTCACTACCCCAGCCCACTTCTCCTTTCCTGTCACTCCTGTTCCTTACACTGCCATGGTTTGCACAGTGTTCCCCACACATGCCTATAACCATGCCACAATTGTAGTTTTTTTTAAACTTTGCTGCTGCAGACAGCTGTGCACCTTTAACATGGAAATATGTTTACTTACTGATGTGCTGCATGCCTAACTTTGTTTCTGCTATGCACTCTTCTGGTGGTATTTTACAGTCACACTACTCACACTTTCCAAAGCAAAGTTCTAATCTTTGATATTGCTCGGTTTGGTGGCCTTGTACAACTCCCTGTTTTGCATTCACCTGACCTCTTTACTTATTAAGAGATGTTTGCAGGCTATCATAGCATTTCTTTCTTGAAGGGTACTGTTTGCAGTTCTTTTGTAGAGATTTTGGAATCTCTCCCAAGTACTTTTAGGATTCTGGAACTATAAAGGGGCACAATTGTGAACAGGTAAGTACATCCTAACTAAACATACTACAGACCAGCACCAGTATGGCAAGAAAAAACAAATATAATCACAAATTAACAAATATGCAATGCAGCTAATTGTAGAATATTTGTCAGGGTTATATTCTTGACAGGCTAAAGAAACAAACCAGATTCTTCGATGGTTAATAGCACACCTGGAAAACTATACAAGACAATTGTCATCCCAAATTAAAATTCAGATACAAATCTATTAAGGTGCTTAAACCTAAGCACAGTTGCAACAAAAGCTATATAAGTAAGCTATTACAACATGAAACCACAGTGAATGCTTAGATTATCTCTGGAATATTTGATTCATTAACAACAACTCCTGTGGTGCTAGTCAAGTGGAGCATCTTGTCCCATTCAAGCAGGCAACACCTGAAAAACAGACCACACACAGAGCTTCTTTTCTGCTGCAACTGAATTTTTGGTATTCAGTGGAGTGATTAAGGTACATTAAACATGATAAAATTACTTTAGGGAGAACACGAAATGTGAAAAGGTGCATTTCTTGTTCAGCTGAAAGGAGCTCACATTTAATTTTTTTTTTTTTTTTTTTTTTTTTACACACGCAACTTTAAACAACAGCTGTCAACCCCCACAAGTAGTCCAAAAGGTGAAACGAATCTACAGGGACCTCTTAAAAACTGGCTGGTGAATGGACTCTTACACAAACTGGGGGAGAAAGTTCCATGGCCGGAGTGGGGGGATTTTGACAGCAAAAACAACAGACATTCAAGGCTTCGACATAAACTCTAGGAAACCCCAACAAGCCCAGGGACAATGAACACAAAGATGAACAGGTTGTATGGGATGAGAAACTCTGTCAAGTAAGAGGAGCCCATATGATGCAAGATTAAATCCACCAGCACAAGAATACTGAAGGCAATATGCAAATCAACAGCGGTAACTGGTGTTGACTCTGCAGAACAGGAGCAATATGCTGGTATTTTAAAGTACAAGCAAGTACAGTGTGGAATTCTATATCACTTGTAATTAATCAAATTCTCTGTTTGACAGCCTTAAGTACAAGAAACTGAAATAGTCCAAATAAGATGACAGCAGGACATATACTCACAACCAGTTCTGCACTTAGGCTGAGTCTAAAGAGTGTACACTCCATCTGAGATAACTGCTCACAGTTAATCACATGGTGACATGTTGTTTAAATTCAGAGTTAATGCATTCATAAAATAGTCCCAAAGCCTATTTATGGGGTGGAAGGTGGCACTTCTGAGAAATACAGGCCTTTTAATAGATGCAAAAGAAACTTTCAGCAAATCACCAGTTCACATACTACACTGTCTGCTAGGGACACTTAACATCACTGTCCATGACTGTGCAATGCTTTTACTTAGCTCAAAAAGATTCCCATACCAGTTTTTGTTGTTAAACTTTCTTGCCTCCCTTTACTTTTTTGCTTACTTTATAACCAGAAGAAAAACATTTTAATCTAAAGAAATGCATGCAAATGTGCTAGTCAGTGACATTAACATATATATAAATATATATATATATATATATATATATATATATATATATATATATACTTCGCTAAAAGAATTATTCATATATGCACTACAAAATGTAGTATGACATTCTTACACCTTCTGATATATACAGAACTGTCTGACCTGTCTTGAGAAAGCCATTTGCAGGTGTTTGTTAAATAGAGTAGAGTCTGTTACCTTCTTTTTGCTGAGTCACAATAGGTGTCTGAGTCTCCTTGGTGTATGTGACAATTTCACGAGGTGGAAGGTCAACCTGTGTTATTTTGGCCATGCCCAATTTAACGAGACCCCGCCTAAACAAAAAAGACAACATTAGTGCTGCAAACCAAGTCAGCCTTCATAACTGTCGACAAAATCAAATTTTAAGTCCTAGTTCTTACAAATATTAAATGAAAAAAAAATTAAAAAGCTGACAGCATTACCATGCTTCAAAAGTGTTGCTGTCTAAACCAACCTAACATTAAAGAGGCAGAGTTTCTGTGTACAGTGTCAGCAAACAGGGTTTGGCTAGCGTAGTGGGTACAGGGCTGGTTAAGAGGAGGGGATAGAGGTTTGTTTTGCCAGAGGCTGATTCAGTACTTAGGTGACAAGGGAGGGATGAAAACAAGTCACTGAAGGATCTTGCCTTGGTGGTGACTAGGGAAATAACCAACAAGGATTTATACAACAGGGTGTACATGCAGATGAACACTGCAGCACATATTAGAACATGGGGCATATGTGCTTTAATCACTTTACAACTGCATTACACAGATCACAACAGGAAGAAATAAAGTTCATGTTAACTCCTGTACAGTAATTTATTAAGATAGTCTGCTTGGTAATGGAAAGTAGTGGGCAAAACAGTCCAAAAAGTGAGATAGCAAGTCATGTAAGGTGGGGAAGGAGAATGCGGTCGGGACCAGGTCTTGAAAGATGACTGATGGCTGAGCAAGTATTAACAACCTGACTGAAAAGACAGTCCAGTGGCATTGCTCATTCAGACAGCAAGCTCTGCATTGCAGTGATAAATTCACAGGATGCTATGTGTTACATCTAGTTCACACTGCTAAATCAGTGTGAAATGCATCTTACGGAAGATACTTTATGTGGTACAAGTACTACTACCAGTCTACCTCTTAACACAAGATGTTGGCTGATATCCATGACTGAAAAAAAATTCTCCAGTGTCTGTCTGCAATCACACAATGCAAATTACTGCCTAACGAAAGGGTGGTCTGAGTGAACTAAAACCAAACCACTGAGAACACAGACTGAAAATGACCAATTGCTAGAATCTTTTGGATGTTTGAAAAGAGTTAAGTGAAAGTAACTTAACAATGGACGAGTTCATAACTGTGCTTTAAAACAGATTTAAAGTGATTTTCTAATATTAGTAAATACTTTGCTGTACTCGATGATCTAAGTGTCACATTGCATTTTCCCCCTTTACTGTACTTATTTGGGAGATTTATTTATTTATTTTTTTACTAAAAAGCTTTGTAAACTTTTAATTAAACCATTGTATGAAAAACATTTAAAACTGAATTTCTTCTCTGAAGAGAAGTAAAGAATGCTCCCTAATGGTTAAAGGCACTGTTCGGCAATGTCTGCATCTCATGCCATGGTGCAAAGGCAAGCTGAAAAACATTAAAAAAAAATCATTCTAACTGCACAAAAGATACAGCTAAGTAGAATTTAATGCAGTCTAATACCCAACTGGATTTCCAAACTAACCATTTACTGCAAGTTTGTTTCCCAATCTGAAAATAATTCTGAATTTTTGAACACTGTGAAGCTCCTATATCTCTAGCTCACAGTATTCTGCTTAATTTCCTTGGATAATTTTAAGTCATTCTTCCTTCCAACAACATCGCTGGATCAACAACATTTTGCATCTCCACAGTTCATACAAGCCAGAGGTACACTGTATTACTGAAACCTGCAATGAACAGGTAAATAAATGCCTGATGGCTTACCTGGAACTATTCTGACTTCACCTGCCCAAAACGTAACTGTTACACAAAAATAGCAGAGCTCAAAAACCTGTTGGCTGCTTCCTGTAATACTACATAAATGACTGACGCACTATGCTACATTTCTGACATGCTTTGACATTATGCATGACAAATCTAATACTGATTTAAGTCAGTTTAAGCACTGTGACACTGACAAACCAAAGTCTGAAGAGTGGCTGAGGTACTGAAGAAGCCAAATGGTGGTCGGGGGGGGTTGGCTACTGAGTGAGTGATGCTAATTCTCCATCCCCAGAGAAGAAGCCATAGTCTGGGAGTTTTCTGTTACTTGCAAGTGGAAGCAGAAATGATCAGCAAGGAACCAAGAACATAGGCTTGGCATTCCTAAGCCAGTGATGGCAGCTGCCTCCGACTATGTTTGATTAAATATACACATAGGTGTGAGGATAGTAAACTACTACAGTGATGAGGGTGCTCAAGTTAGTACTCCAGGTATGGGTTACGGATACCAGGAAATGCCCTAGCAGATAAGATCAGTGAGGCTTCAAGATTAGCCCTGGCAGGCCTGCAGAAGTGCAGCAACAAGGACTGAGGCAGGAGAGAGTATCCCTTATGAGAGCAGCCTGCAGGTCCCATGGGCTGTTAGTCAGGATGGTTGGGTGAAGGGACAAAGTCACAGAAGGCTGATGGCTCTCCGAAGGGCATAACACCAAGCAACCTCAAGTCGGTTGGAGATGATCATGCCACCAGTATAGAACAAATGGGCTAATAGCAAGTGTTTAACAAGGAAACACTTACAAGAAAAATGATCCAAGTCAGTTTATCCATCATGACGTGAAGCACAATCTCAGACGTGTTTGGAAGGACAAGAACTAAATAATTCATGCTATCAGCCTTACAGTCTAAAGGTTTGGGAGAAAGGTCATCCTCCAATTCTGGGTTAGGCAGTCTACACTCTGAGATAACTTTAATGTTTCTTCCCTTGCTACACTTAGCAGGAGGAAAAAACAATTAAACAGAACATTATTAGGATAATTTCTGGGTTGTCTCAGATATTTTGTAGTACCCTGTGGATTAGGGGAATGGGAGGAAAATCACAGGTCTGTCTGGGAAACAGAGAAGGCATCTGTTGTCCAGGCCTCTACTGTGGGCACACTGGTGCAAGATATGCTTAGTTGTCTGTTTTCTGGAGAAGCAAAAAGAACTACTTCTGACGTGCCCACTTGTGGAATAAGTAGAACAATACTTCTCTCTTTAGTATCCATTCTTTGGAGTTTAGTGTTGATCTGATTAAGCTGTCCGCCAAGATTGTTACTCAGTGAAGGAATGTATTAAGCCCTGGGTGTCAAAGTCCAGCCTCTTGCACCACTTCCTATACCTGCATGACTAACCTGCAGAAGAGAAAGGAGTGGGCCCCTCCTTGCTTGTTTCTGTACTACATCATTGTGGTGCTGTCTATTCTAATAAGAAGCCATCCTGAATGCTTTGATGGCTAGAATGACTGCCATCATCACTTTGATGTTTATGAGGTTTTTCAGGAAATTCTTATCCAAAGTCCTCTGCCCTCTTATATCTCTAACATGGGGTCCGCATACAGAGGCAAAGAAGTCTCTTGTGAGACTCAAGAGTCTCTGGCTCCACCATGAATGGTATCCCTTGGCTCAGGGAGATAAATCTTATCCACCAAGCCAGTTCCTTTTTAACTGAAGAAAGAAGAGAGATGCTCTTCATTCCCAGGTACTAATTTCTTTCCAATTGCACCTCCAGCAATTGTTGTCGACCTGTAGAAAAATTCAATTCTGAAGTATACTCGAGGTATAAAAATACCTATGCAAACACCTCTATGCAAGAATCTTAAACCTTCTAGATTTTTTTGCATACTTTAGAGCCATACACATATCCAGCCATTGTTTATTTTGTGTACTGCCTTTCCATTCTAATTTCCCAGTCTTTTCTAACATCTTTAGATTGATTCTTATTATTATCATGCATTACTTTATATTCCTAACTAATTATCCCTTTGCTGCTGCAACTTCCATTCTAGACTCAGCTGTAAACTCAACAAGAGCTGGTCTTTCATTTTACACTCCTCTATCCCTTTCTCTATGCCTATAATCAGTTATCAATACCTTCTAGGGAAGGCAGTCTCCAACCTGCTGTCTAAACTTCGGCTTGGCCTCATCCCACTCTATGACTTTTCCTTCTCTAGTTATTTACTCCCAAGACCTTGATTCCTTTACTAATTTTCTCCAATAAATTACAGTTCCCTCTTGCAAATTTTCTGTGCCCCTATCTACTTGCAGTCATCCCTATCGGTAAAAAAATCTCCTTTCTCAAAATATCTTCAGTTGCTTTGTTGAAATAATACTCTGTATGGTGTCACTACCCTACTTCAGCACCTACATCCTATTCTCTTTTTACTTTGAGAACCCCTTCCATTTTAAATCATTTCTTTCCATTTTGATTTGTAGTCTTCTCCTTGTGTTATGTGTATGAGCCTTACCTGTGTAGCTCTTTAAATGTGGCAATCCTAACCACCTTGTTCTGTGGGGAGAAACAACTTATACCATTTCATTTTTACTTTCCTTCTCTCTCAAATAATTTCTCTCAACTCTTTATTAATTATGTTGTACTACTACTATTCCTCAAGCTGATAAAAATTACACGTGGCCTGTACAGAATATTAAGGGAACTAGAAACATTTTCACCTGCTTGATTCTTAATATGCCTATTCATAGCTAAGTGCTTCCATAGCATCTCAGTTTTTATATTATCTTTTGTTTAGTTTCTCCCCACATATTCTCAGCTGCATACTAGAATCCTTTTCAGTCCAAACACAAAAACACTCCAACTTACCATGTCCCTATAAATATTTAGATTTGTTTACCGAGAGTGTCTGATTGTGCATTGCAACATCCTTTTTCAGTGGAAGCCCAGGGAGAAAAGCTCCAACAATACAAAATACACAATACACACAGAACAAAATCACATATATGAAAATAGCCATAAATTGACAAAGGGAAGAAAAAATCGAAAGCACTGTTTAAGTAACTACATAAGTAAAAAGGAAAAGCAAATTAACAGTTTACTCATGGTTTACAAAATATTAATATTACGTATTAGTATTATTCAAATAGGTCAGTAACAGCAGGAGAATAAGATGAGAAATGCAATAGATAGCAGTTGAAACAGAGTTGGATAAAAAGAATGAAAGGATATAAAATAGGAGTGAGATGAAAGGGTGAAAGAGATGGGTGAGTTAACAAATGACAGCAAAGAGTAAAAAGAACAGAAGAGCGTGGAAGTGTGGAGAGTATTAAGAAAAGAAAGACAAAAAATTATGATGACTGCGGCAAGCTGAAAATATGGGCAGGAGTGGATGAATATGACAGAGGAGGAGGAAATAACAAGATTGGCCAAGAGAAGAAGAGCAGAAAAAAAGCCAAGCATGTTTTAGAAAATTCTTTAGATGTATGAAGTTGAAGGAGGAAGTTGTATAATATGAATGAGAAGACAAACTCAGCAAGACTGAGGACCGCATATGGTAAATCATGCAGTTGGAGACAGATTTCTTTGCCAAAGCATATGAAAGGTTAAGCTTAAAAATGGTCAGTGGGCCTTCACTTCCTTTTATTCTAAAGCAGGGAAATGAAATTTTTATAATGTAAAGGCTAACTTCTGGTAATTAAACTGTAGTGGAACAGTAGTGTAGGGAAAACAGTAACCTCAAAGGTGTGTTAAACTCCAGGTAAGGATGGACTTTCCTTTAAAGTAATCCTCATGAACTCTCAGTCCTTCAGTTCCCCAACCCCTGCTTCCAAGTGCTTACGCCACAGTCTTTGTTATTTAGGTACCAATTTCTAGGTCTTCATTTCTATGGCTTCAGACTGTTCTTATCTACATTTTTTTCAAAGAGGAGTTATGCCTCATCCTGTGGTTTTCAACCACTTACATCAAGGATTCAATCCTTACACATTTCACTCTGAAATGGAACAACCGCGGTGGTCAATTACAATTATATTTTTTAACCTAATTTTTAGTTCACAGACATACAAATAAGCATGATCTCTCTTCTTATGTTCTCATTTAAACAATCACAACTGAGATCACCACCACCATCTTCCCTTACACACTACTCCAGACAGACCTCTTATCCTTTTCCTGTGCACTCTTCCAACCTTTGTTTTCAGCACCATCAAAAATGGCTGCTAACCTCATAGATGGTTATTTCTTATGGAGTCACCTTTTATACTAACCTCCCCCTATTACCTTTCTAGATTTTTGTACTCCCACCTCTTCACCTTTATGAGACAGAATCCACATCTTTCATGCACTTTTAAGTCTACTAATTGGTTAGAGATGTCTCTCAACATATACCCGAACCTGGTTCGCCTCCAGCTGTCACACAATACCAAATCCGAAAAGTACTATCAAAAGCTAAAAATACTGCAACGATGGGTCCAGACAATATTACAAAGCCATGGAAAGAGTTATCGTGGAACTAATCAATCAGGACACACGGAAAGTACAGTTTTGTACCTACCATAAATGTAGATGTCCGATAGGTATGCATCTGCAGTCATAACATATGGGTTTGTCCTGCCTCAGGCAGCCCTTCGGTCGGCCGGATTCCAAAGTCTGGGTCTGGCCTCGGCTGATGTCGCATTTTCCCTGACGTCAGAGCTTCTGGGGTATAAAGGCATCAGCCGATGCCATTTTCCTCAGTGTTTCTTGCCCCAGATGCCAAGTGCCCTCTAGGAAGGCTAAATTTGGATAAATGTAGAATGTTCCAAACAGTAGCAAAAAAAAAAATATATATATATATATATATATATATATATATATATATATATACATATATACAAACAAACAAATACACCATAACAGATTCCCCCAGCTAGCTGAAAGAGGGTAAGCACCCTAGGAATACCACAGAGGGAAGGAGGGTGGGTAATCCTGACTGCAGATGCATACCTATCGGACATCTACATTTATGGTAGGTACAAAACTGTACTATGTCCTTCAAGGATGCATCTGCAGTCATAACATATGGGTAGAATACCATAGCCAAACTGGGGGAGGAGGTACTAAGATAAGGATGGTGTAGTTAAGATCCCCTGTAAAACTGCAGTTGCAAAGCCTGCTCGGGATCTGGAGTATAAAGGTAGATTATAATGCTTGGCAAATGTATGCACGGAGCTCCAAGTAGCAGCTTCTAAAATGTCCTTGGTAACCACCCCTCGTAGGAAAGCTGTAGTGGTGGCTGTGGCCCTTGTGCAATGAGGCCTGATATTATCAGGAGCTGTCTTTCCATGAAAAGAGTAGCAAAAGTGAATGCAATTTCCTATCCATTTTGAAATTGTCTGCTTGGAAATTGCTTTTCCTTGCACCCCAGTTGCATAGGCTACAAAAAGCTGGTCAGTTTTTCTGCTGGTTTTAGTTCTGTCCAGATAGTAGCGTAGTTGTCTGTGTATATCCAAGGTGTGCAGGAGTTTTTCTCCTTTGTTCTGTGGGTTAGGGAAGAACGTAGGCAAATGAATAGCTTGGTTCAAGGATACCCTGGATACCACCTTTGGCATGAAAGTAAGACTGGTTCTCAGAGACACTCTATCCTGGTGAAAAATAAGGAAAGGCTGCACTGCCATTAATGCCTGTAACTCGGATACTCTTCTTGCTGAAGTGATTGCCAGAAGGAAAGCAGTTTTCCAAGATAAAAACTGTAAGTCTGCTGATGCTGCTGGTTCAAAAGGAGGTAGTGTCAATTTTACCAGCACAAAATTGAGATCCCATGCAGGCAGAGGGGGTCTCCTTGGAGGTTTAACATTTTTGATCCCTCTCAAAAATTGTCTGAGTAGAGGGTGAGAGAAGATAGGATGATTCATATTGTATTCTGCTGAAATTGCTGAAGCATGAATCTTAATGGAAGAGTAAGACAGGCCATTGTGGAACAATTCTGCTAAGTATTCTAGGATGTGTGCTAGGTTTGCCACTGTGACATCTGTGCCCTTTGATGTGCTCCAAATGAGGAATCTCTTCCATTTAGCTGAGTATGTCTTCCTTGTGGAGGGTCTGCGAGCCTCCAGGATAATGTCCTTGACCCTCTGAGATAAGACAGTTTGGTTTGGTTTTAAGCAATTTTCCAGGCAGTTAAGTTGCAGTGTTTTCAAGTTTGGATGCAGGGTCTTGAAATTGTTCTGCGGTAGAAGAAGAGGCCATAGGGGTAGAGGCCATGAGTTCGCCTGAGACATGCTTCTCAGTAGCGGATACCAGTGTTGTCTTGGCCAGTCTGGAGCTATTAGTATCACCTTTGGCTGTTCCTCCTTGATCTTCAGTAGAACCTTGTACATCAATGGGAGAGGTGGGAATGCATACACTATTAGGGCATTCCAGCTGAAAGAGAGAGAGTCCACCCTCCAGGCTTTTGGGTGGTATGTCCTTGAGCAGAATTTCTTCAGTTGGTGGTTGAGAGGGGAGGCGAACAGATCTATCTCTGGCAATCCCCATTTCTTTGTTATGAGTTTGAAGATGTCTGGATGCAGCATCCATTCGTGAGCATCCGTGGTAGTCCTGCTTAAGCTGTCTGCTAGTGAATTCTCTTTTCCTGGTACAAATATGGCCTGCAGCTGGATATTGAGATTCAGGCCTAGGTTCCACAGATCCATTGCCATCCGGCATAGTGGGTAGGAATGCATGCCACCCTGTTTGTTTATGTACCACATGACCGTGGTGTCGTCTGTCCTTATCAGCAGATGTCCTTGCTGGAGGAATGGTTTGAATGCCTCGATTGCATGCTTCACTGCCAGCATCTCCTTTTGGTTTATGTGCAAGTTTAGCTGTCCTTGAGGCCATAGGCCTTGGATACATTTGTCCTCCATGTGTGCTCCCCATCCTAGGTCTGAGGCGTCCGTGGTGATGGTCTGCCTTGGTTTTGGTTTGTTGAAAGGCAACCCTCTGTTGGACTGGCAGGCCTGAGCCCACCACAGGAATTCCTTTTGAAGGCATGGAATGATTGGTATCATGGTTTCTAGACTGTGTCTGTGTTGAGACCATACATTCCTTAGGTACCATTGTAATTTCCTCATATGCAGCCTGGCATGTGGGATCAAGATTATGCAGGATGCCATGAAACCCAGGGCCTGCAGGACTTTCCTTGCAGTAAGCTGAGTTTGTCTTGTCAAAGTCATGAAGTAATCTGGCAGTTGTTTTTGTTTTTCTTCTGTGAGAAAAGCCATCTGAGTTATTGTGTCCAGATCCACACCCAAAAAGGTTATCCTTTGGGATAGCACTAGTCTTGACTTTTGGATGTTGACTGTGTATCCCAAGGCCTGTAGCAGGTGTATGACATAGGCCAAATCCTTTATCAATTTTGTCTTGTTGTCCGCTTGTATTAGGCAGTCGTCCAGGTATGGGTAGATTTGAATCCCCTGAAGTCTGCAATGTGCAATTACTGATGCCAGGCATTTCGTGAATACTCTGGGCGCAGTAGATAAGCCAAAGGGTAATGCTGAGAATTGATAATGCTCTGATCCTGCAAGAAATCTGAGGTGTCTTCTGCAATCTGGTCGGATAGGGATGTGCAGGTATGCCTCCTTGAGATCTAGAGTCACCAGCCAAGACTCCTTGCCCAACATGGGAAGAAGTTGCTGTAGGGTCAGCATTTTGAATTTTGGCACAATGAGATATGTGTTCAGTGCGGACAAGTCGAGAATAGGCCTCCATTGGTTTTCTTTTCTTGGTACAAGGAATAGTCTGGAGTAAAATCCTTGGCCTTGTTCCATAGATGGTACCCTTTCTATCGCTTTCATCTGAAGTAAATTTTTGATTTGTCTTAAAGCCTCTGGCTTCTGGTTTGGTGGTAGGTTTGGCATTCCGCTCCTTTTTGGTAAAGTGTGGAAGTGAAACCTGTATCCTTTGTCTATTGTTTGCAATGTCCATGTGTTCTTTGTAATGCAATGCCAGTTTTTTGAGAATAAAGCCAGCTTTCCGCCCAAGGGAGATTCCAGTTGTTCCCTGGTAGGCGGAATCAGAGTCAAGTCATTGTGTCTCTCCTGTGGTAGTGGTTGTAGTTGCAGCTGTGGCACTACTCCTCTGGTTGGCAGGCTGCCACTGACAGCCCCTATAGGCACCCTTTGATTGACCTCTGCCTCGAGGGCGTCTATTCCTGCCCCTCTGTGCTGTGGAGGTGTCTGGAAAGGACCAATTCTTGGAAGGCCAGTTTCTGCTGAACCTTGGAGGTTGGACCTGTAGAAATTCCTTTACTGTTTGCACAGATTTTGCTTTTTCTTCCACTTTCTTTAAAATCTCCTGTGCAGGGGAGCCAAATAAACTTTGTTTCTCCATTGGAGCATCTAGGAGTTTAGCCTTGACATGGTCTGGCAGGGATTGCTCTTTAAGCCAGGCATGCCTACGAATTACTGCCCCAGTCATAGCTGATCCAAATGAAGCCTCCAGTGCATCATAGCCACATTTTAAGAAATGATTACTGACCTGCTGAGAGTTGTGTACCAAATCCTGAAGGGATTTACGGTCTAAAGGTTCAGGAGAAGAAAGCTTCTTATTCAGCTGATCTAACAAATATTCTTGGTACTGTATCATATGGAATTGACAGTTTAATGCCCTGGAAGAAAGAGTAGCAGATATATAAACCTTTTTACCCCATCTCTCTAATGCTCTAAACTCTCTTTCAGAGGGTAGGGGATTTTTGGCAGTGGCAGCTGCAACACCTTTTGGGCCCTGTGAAATAGTTTCTGGGTCTGTAGCATGGGCTTTATACAGGTGGAAGTGAGAATCCGGGACCCTGTAATATCTGTCAGGTTTGGCAGGGGCCGGGGGAAGAGAATCAGGTGCAGAACTAACATCATTATACACATCATCAATTACAGTTAGCACTGGTGGTATGGCTAAGGGCCTATGCTGGGGCAAATGTAAAAAAGTCCTTAGCCTTTTTCTAGAATCAGAAAAATCCTGACCCTGCCATTGAATGTGTTCCCTCGTAGAGTGCAAGGTCTCCCCAAAGGAAAATTCTTCGGGGGGGGAGGCCGAAGGAATAGAATCTTCAGCATCTGAATCCTCATAAGGAGAATAGGCCCCTTCCTGATGGTCTGACAAATCAGATCCATCCGTGGAGTAATCAGAGGAGAGAGGTTCAGAGGGATCAGTCCTAGGCCTTTTGTCTGGTGGAGGTTGGGAGGCCCTGTCTGGGTGAGGTTGGGAACCCCTAATCAAGGATATAAGGTCCTCAGCAAGACTGAGAATCTGAGAACTTGAGGAAGGCCTCTGAGAAGTAGATTTGGCAGGTAAAGCTTTTGAAAGTTTGGCAGCTTTAGCCCTGGAGAAGGCCTTAATAGACATTGAAGCTGGGGGCCTAGCTGCCCCACATGCAGGTGTAGAAATGTCCAACGGAATGGTGTCGGACAAATCTTGAACGCTAGCTTCGGTAGGGATTTCTGAAGCCGACTCAGCCGGGGCCTCTCTGGCCTCGGTTGTCGGAGGTATGGATTCTGTCGTAGTAAGAACCGAGGGCCCGGTTTCAGCCGAAACCGAGACACTCGCGGTAGGCCTAGCCGTGGTTTCAGCCGAAACCGCGGGCCGCGAGTGTCGGTCCTTTTCCCTGCGTTTTTTGGCCAAATGCGTAGTCGGGGTCTCCGACGGCATTTTATATGCAAAAGCGGATCCGAAAAATTCTTCTGCAAACTCCGACCGACGTCTAAGAGTCCGTCGGTTGAAGGAGGCACAGGTTAAACAAGCTGATACGTCGTGGTCTGGGCCTAAGCAAGGAAGGCAGTAAGAATGGAAATCCTTATGAGGTATTTGTTTCCCACAAGTTAAACAATTATTTACTTTGTCTGACATCGGCTGAGGCAAGAAAGAGTCCCCAACGGGGTACTTAGCTTTTTTCGAAGTCGTCGGTAGCTGAAATCTCTGGATCTGACCGACCGGCACTTGCGAACAGCTTCTGCTTCGGGCACCGCGCGGCAAGAAAGACTGGGGAAAATGGTGTCGGCTGATGCCTTTATACCCCAGAAGCTCTGACGTCGGGGAAAGTGCGACATCAGCCGAGGCCAGACCCAGACTTTGGAATCCAGCCGACCGAAGGGCTGCCTGAGGCAGGACAACCCATATGTTATGACTGCAGATGCATCCTTGAAGGACATCCTCCAAACACTGGACCTATCTCAGTTTAGATTTGGCTCAGACAGGTCATGCTTACTCAGCCTGGTGGATATTTTTTTTTTTTTTTTTTTAAATGGTCACTAAAGCAATGGAAATAGGCAAAACAGTACACATTACATACCTTCACCTGGCCAAAGCTTTTGATACAATCCCCCACTCAGGCATAGTAGAAAAGCTAAATAAACAGGAAATAAATCCCCTATACCACCCACTGGCTTGCCATCTGGTACACAGGTAGGAAGCAGGAAATCAAAATATGGGAAGTTACCTCCATAAACATACCAGTCACCAGTGGAGTCCCCCTAGGTTCTATGCTGGGAACTCTCCAATTTGCCATCTACCTTTCTGAAATAAAAGCCGATACAAAATGACTCTGGCTAACTACATTTGCAGATGACTGCAAGCTAGGAGCAGTAACTGAATCCCCAAATGACTCAGACATCCTGCAGGAGGGTTGGTACTAAATACATAACTGATGCCAAAATCACAGACTGAAACTAAATGTCAAAAAATGCATTAACTGTATCCCTTGGGAAGTCATCTATCCCAGGGAGCTACCACAATAACTAAATAAACCAAAGATTATCTATGGTATGATCCCAGTTATTCTCATTAGAGGGACTGTATAATTATCAAAATTCTTCCCACATTCCAAAGACATGCAGTAAGTAGACTGGACACTCTAAATGGGTCATAGATGCATGTGTGTGTGTCTGCTCGCGAGTGTGTGGTATGTTAGCTAGCCACCCTGCAGTGCAAATCTTGGCTCTAGAATGATTGTCACTGTTGAAGTGACACTGATCTCATGTGCAAAAATGGGAAAAAGGGGTAGTGGATGGATGGGTAAGTAATATCTCTAATCAAATGGGATAGGTTAATTCTAGCACAAAAAGGAAAACTGGCTAGGCTTAAAATGGTCCATAAAGACAGCTAGCTTTGTACTTGGTACATGAACCTCTTAGTCTGGTTTTGCAGGAGTGGTCTGTCTGTGTAAAAAGATGGAATGCTTTACTGCCACTATGTTTTAATGACAAATCAGACATCTGAGGTATACAAAGTCATGTAGCTGAAACTGATAGATGTAGACTTTGGTGAATTATAATGGCAGTGGTTCAAGTGGTATTTTCTGGCTGAATGTTCTGAAATGGTTACTTCTGCTATTTAGTAACCAAGAAAAATTCTACCAACCACCTAGGCAAGGCTCCAGACACAGCTTGTATTTTTAACACTTTTGTTCTTTAATAGTAAAAACGAGAACTTCATCAGAAAGTACAGGTCAAATGAGGAAAAACAGTTTAAAAAGGGAGCCAAAAAATTACATGACTAAATAGTACCACTCACTAATAGCGGGTGTTGTCACAAAAAGAAGTACTTGTAATGAAATTTAAAGTGCAAGTGAAGAATAATAAACTAATGTCATATGATAATGAATGATAGTGTCACTAAGTTTGGTTTGTGTTCTACTACACATTTGCTGTTCTTGTTAACTCTATTTATCATGAATTTTGATTCACTTCTTGTAGGAAAAATGTTACAGTTTACTCAAATTTAAAATATGCACACATTTTGCTTTATTAAGCAATATATTCAATTTAAAGCAATCTTATAGATGAGTATACATATAACAAATTAGAAAGATGATTCCAAAAGAACATATGCATTTACATGTGTTTGAAAACAAAAAAGGGTATGGGGGTGGAGCCATGGTTTGAAAATCACCCAAGGCCCCAAAGTGCACTTAATTCACCACTGACAACATGCAAGTGGATAAAAAAAATAAAATAAAATCATTAATACACAATATTATAATAATCAAAATGAAAACACAAAGTAGGCAATACTGCGGTATTTGTTAAACCACAACAGGACCAAAACAAGCTCCTCAAGGAAGAGCAAACCTGCCTGGTGGACAACTCATTAACAGGCCTTACAATAAGAGAAAGAAATTGCTGTCTAAGAGTAAGAAGGAGTGAGCCCTAAACTGGAAACACTCCCTCCTCAGCTTAAACAAGCAAAGAGACCTTCTTGTAAAGTCCTCCAAAGCAAACTACGAATCCAAATTAGCTTCCTCAACTAAGGACAACCATAAAGCGTTCTTTAGTTACATCCATAACCTAAAAGGAAAGGCTCAGATTTGTACTGAACTGGTAGTTAATGATATCACATATAATGAGCCTGTGGACATAGCTAACCTGTCGGCAGACAGGTTCTGTGAAAACTTCACACCCTTGTCCCTGCCATACGTACACCATGACATCCCTACCACCTGCCCCCTACCTTGTATCTCTAAAGAGAAGGTTGTAAATGCCCTCCCTAAGGCCAAAAATACAGTATCTATGGGACCTGATAACATCCCTGGCTGCATCCTACATGGGCTCCAACAAGAACTGGCAACACCACTGGGTACTCTTTTCAATCATAGTCTAAGCACTGGCTTCGTCCCAGTTGAATGGAAAACGGCCACCATTATTCTGTTGCACAAAGGTGGTGTTTCTACTGACACCGGGAACTATAGACCTATTAGCCTGACTAGCCTTATCTACAAGGCCATGGAGTGAATTATCATGGAGCTTATCAACAAAGATATATGTAAATCTCCAAACACTTGACCCTACACAGTTTACATTTGTCAAAGGGAGATCATGCTTGTTACACCTGGTGGACTTCTTCGAGACAATCACCAAGGCCCTGGACAAGTGGAAATATGTGCAAACAGTCTACCTCTACCTACACTTGGCTAAGGCCCTTGACACTATCCCCCACTCAGGCATCATTGACAAACTCACCAAGCTCGGTATCAACCCTTATATAGTTAGAAGGGTCGCTAACTGGCTTACTGATGGAACACATACTCAAAACAGGGGAATCCACATCCAACAGCAGACCTGCAACCACTGTGTTCCACAGGGATCAATCTTGAGACCTCTACTGTTTGGAATCTATTTCTCCGACATACAATCAAAAACGAAAGGTCTGTCCACCTTACTTTATGCCACTGATGATCTGACGTCAGTCCTCAAGTGACAGCAACTGATGCAGAAATACTAAGTCTCTGGTATTGGGGCTGGCCGAGGGCTACCCTGGCAGGGATATCCCAAATGTGATGACTGCAATAGTGAAACACGAAGAACATCTAAAGGTCTGCGGTTGACAAAGTTTGCTAATGATTGCAAACTGTCTTAAATAAATGATTGGTGCTAAAGTCATGGCCTTAAATTCAATGCAAAAAATGTATCATCATCCCTTCTGGTAAGAGCAATGTTCCTGCTAACTACCACATCAATAGCAACAACTTAAGTACACACTCAGTGGTGAAAGACCTAGGCACACAGTTTGACAGCAACCTTACCTTTGATCACTGTGTCTCCACAGTGGTAAGAAGGGCATTCTATATAGCTCATCTCAAAAGTAAGGGCATTGCCACCAGAAAAAAAAAAAGTTATAACCTAACTGTACTCATCAGGCCAAAAATTGAATACAACGCCCCTTTTGGTATGTACCTTTCCAAGCACCAGCAGCAGTTGGAGAAACCACAAAGGTGCCTCACAAGGAAAATTCAGGGTCTTCAGCATCTGTCTTATATGGACTGTCTGAAATCACTGTCACTTTATTCTGTTTCATACAGACTACTCAGAGGCGATCTCTGCCTTGCATATAAGGCAAACTCGGACTCTGCTTTACTGGAAATGCTGCATATCCGCAAGTCAAATGGAACACAGGTTACTCACTCTAAAGACCTTAACCTGGTATGTGACATTAACAGAACCTGCTGGAGGGACATATTTGTCTCCCAGAGGTTACCACACCTTTGGAACAGACTCCCACTTCATGTCAAACAGAGCACCTCTTTGGCCATCTTCAAACACAATCTGGATGATTGGATGGGCAACTGTAAATTCTCCCTGCGGTTTCACCTGTGTCCCTCTTGGACACAAGCAGTAGGTGCTGATCGTGGAAATAAAGGTAGAACTTGGCTAGACTTGTAAGGGCCCTTGGGCCATTAGCCTAGTAAATTCCTATGATACTTACTATGATTCTGTAAGTAATGAAAACTGAAGTAAATAAAATGGCAAGTGAGCCACCAGACAGAGTTACACTTTTATTAAAACAATAATAAAATCCAGAAATCACATCTAGATAAGCGCTTTTGGGTCCAAGCCCTTCATCAGATAACATACAATACACAAACTTGAATTTAAAATGCTATCAAGCAATCATCTGTTAGTTTTGGACCCTCCTCCTCTTCAGTGCTGGATTCAAAGGTACAATTCCATTCAAACCAGGAGCGTTTTCCACCCCTAGTCGAATAATCCATTTCAACTCATTATATTCAGTGTGTGGTTAACTAAATCTCCACCCCTAATGTTACCCAATCTGTAGAACCATGAACAAAAATACATGATCTGTATTCATTTTTATGTGCTGATATATGGCACTGTGTATATTTTTCAGTCATACATCTGACATATGCTTCAATACCCTATCTTTTAGTCTACAGTTCGTTTTCCCCACATAGAATGAACTACATTTCTGGCACACAGCCAGATAAACTACATTCTGTGTTTTATAATCCGCATAGCCATTTAGAAAATATCCCTTGCCTGTTATAGGATGTATACGTTTGTTCCCATTCATGACACGACAGCAAGTCTTACACATTGCCTACAAGCAAAACTGCCTTTATGTTGGGATATGTCTTTATATTTTCTATCCAAACCTTGTTCTTGACATAGTATATCTTTTAAATTTTTACTTCTTCGAAAGCCAAATGATGGTGTTATGTCCAACAATACTACCTATCTTTTCATCTGTCAATAATGACAATTTCACAAATACCCCCTATGTCATTACTATATGCAAACAACATACGTACTCCAGCATTGTCCTTTCTAGCACTATTGACATTCCTTCCTATATCTTCTGTATGTCCTGACTTTGCAGAAAACAATGGTTTGGCAGTATTTATTCTATTATGTCTACACTCAGAAATTACTTTGTCAAGTTCTTTATTTTTATAACCTCTATTCCACAGATTGAGTTTCAAATTAATAAGTTCCTTGTTAAATCGTCTATCCTCAGTACATAGGCTTGAAATCTTGTGAACCTGTCCTCTTATTATATTATTAAACGTATGCCTGGGATGCATACTGTCGTATGCCAAAAGGTGACTTCTCCACATTCTTTTTTACATAAAGATTTCTGTATGAGCCCATCTAGACTCTTACTAATACGGACATCTAAAAAATCTATTTCAGTCTCAGAACATTTCATTGTAAATCTCAGGAAGTCTGTTGTAGTTTCTAGGTATCTCAAAAAGATACCACATCATTATATGTGCCTTTCCACAGAAAAAAAACACATCTACAAACCTGACATAATAGCACAAATACGCATTCCATTCATGGGGAATATTAAATATTACCGATTCTTCCCAGTAGGCGAAGACAAGGTTTGTGTATGAAATGGCACATGGTGTGCCCATCACAATGGCTTGTCTTTGCTGACAGTGGTTTCCCTGACATAAGAAAATTATATTTTCCAACACAATTTTAAGCAATGCACACATACGTTGACTTACTTGCATTTATGTCTAACCTTGCTGTACCCATCAAACCATTTTCAATTGCTGTTATACCATATTCATTGCTTATGACTGTAAAGAGATTATTCACATCCAGTGTAACAAACATATAATCTCAACATTCATTCATTTGTAAATGTTCATATAATGATATCAAAAATTGAGCTGTCTCTTTCAGTATCCTAGGAAACAATTATAAAAAGAAGTTATGTCTTACCATAACGTTCCATCTGTATTGTTGAGCTTCGTTCAGTCATTACACATGGGTATCGGTTCCGACCTCGGAACAAAGCCGGCCATTTTCCAAGCTCGGGTCAGCTTCAAACTCTCAAGCTAAACTCTTACCCACAATCCCCCTCTCCCTGTTACCTCAGACTGAGTTTGCAAGTCACAGAAGGTAGAGGCTACCTCTGGTCAAATAACCTAAAAGAACCGGATGGTGAGAACCACTAGAAACCACAGGAGGGGAAGGAGGGAGGGTCGTAATGACTGAACGAGGATCAACAATACAGATGGAACGTTATGGTAAGACATAACTTCTTTATCTAATATTGTTAATGCTCGTTCATTCCTTATGCATGGGACAGAGTCCCCAGCTACCTCTATTCCTGGGAGGCTCTCATGGAAGGACATTCCTGAGCATCACAGAACCGAAAGATGCTCATCCCTGGAGGCCAAGTCCAATTTGTAATGATTGATGAAGGTATGAAGCGTAGCCCAAGTTGCAGCTGCACAGATATCATGTAAGGAAGCTCTGGCATGGAAGGCAGCAGAAGTTGCCACCGACCTTGTTGAATGAGCTTTCATGGTAGTAGGCAACGAGATATTGCGTTGTGTATAAATGAAGGTCACACGGTCCTTCAACCATCTAGCTAATGTGACCTTAGCAACAGCAGATCCTAATCTAGGCCCAGAAAAAGGCAAAAATAACTGGTCAGATTTACGAAAGGGCTCAGTCCTGTTTAAGTAAAAATGAATTTGCCTGTGGATATCTAGGGCATGTAGGCAATACTCTCCTCTGTTTGAATGATTGGGAAAGAAAACTAGCAATTCAATGGCTTGATTAATGGACATTTCAGAGATCACTTTAGGCAGAAAAGATGGATTAGTTCTCAGAGACACTCTATCTCTATGAAAAATCAAATAAGGACTCGATACATAGAGCCCGAAGCTCAGAAATACATCTGGCAGAAGTAATGGCAACCAAAAAAGTACAGTTTTGTACCTACCATAAATGTAGATGTCCGATAGATATGCAACTGCAGTCCTGACATATGGGTTGTCCTGCCTCAGGCAGCCCCTCGGTCGGCCGGATTCCAAAGTCTGGGTCCGGTGTCGGCTGATGTCGCCTCTTCCCCGACGTCAGAGCGGCTGGGGTATAAAAGCATCAGACAACGCCATCTTCTTCAGTGTTTCTTGCCCCAGATGCCAAGTGCCCTCCAAGGAAGGCTAAATTTAGAGAATGGATAAAATTCCAGACATGCACAATAGTAATAAACAGATACACCATAAAAGCTATCCCCAGCTAAGTTGGAAAAGGGGTAGTGGACCCAAAAAAGTAAATTACAGAGGGGTAGGAGGGAGGGTAAACCTGACTGCAGTTGCATATCTATCGGACATCTACATTTATGGTAGGTACAAAACTGTACTATGTCCTTCAAGAATGCAACTGCAGTCCTGACATATGGGTTGAATACCATAGCCAAGCTGGGGTGGTAGGATCTAAGAAAAAGATGGTGTAGCTAAAATGCCCTGCAGGACTGCCGAAGCAAAGCCTGCTCGGGATCTGGAGTATAAAGGCAGGTTGTAGTGTTTGGAAAATGTATGCACGGAGCTCCATGTAGCAGCTTCTAGAATGTCCTTTGTAGCCACCCCTCTTAGAAAGGCTGTGGAGGTGGCTATAGCTCTGGTGGAGTGTGGCCTGATATCGGCTGGCACACCTTTTCCATGGAAGGAGTAACAGAATCTGATGCAGTGTCCAATCCATTTTGAAAATGTTTGTTTGGAAATTGCCTTTCCTTGCACTCCAGCAGCATAAGCTACAAATAGTTAGTCAGACTTTCTGTTGGCCTTTGTTCTGTCCAAGTAGTAGCGTAATTGTCTGTGTATGTCCAAAGTGTGCAGCAGCTTTTCCCCTTTATTTTGAGGATTGGGAAAGAAAGTAGGCAGGTGAATTGCTTGATTTAGAGACACCCTGGATATCACTTTTGGCATGAATGAAGGATTGGTTCTTAAAGAAACTCTGTCCTGATGAAAAATGAGGAATGGAGGTACTGCCATGAGGGCCTGTATCTCCGAGACTCTTCTTGCTGAGGTAACTGCCAACAGGAAAACTGTTTTCCAGGAGAGAAATTGCATTTCTGAAGATGCTGCTGGCTCAAAAGGAGGAAGAGTTAATTTTTCCAAGACGAAGTTGAGGTCCCATGCAGACACTGGTGGTTTCCTGGGAGGTTTGATATTCTTTATCCCTCTTAGAAACTGTCTTAGCAAAGGATGTGAAAACACAGGTGGATCGCAGTTGTATTTTGCTGAGATTGCTGAAGCGTGTATTTTTATGGAAGAATATGAAAGGCCACTATGAAGCATTTCGGCCAAGTATTCTAGTATCTGTGGCATGCTTATTACTGATGCATCCTGACCCTTGTTGGCATTCTAGGTGATGAATCTCTTCCATTTGGCTGAATAAGTTTTTCTGGTGGAAGGTCTGCGTGCTTCCAGTAAGATCTCTTGAACGTTTTTGGAGAGAGATATATGGGTGGAAGTCATGGGACCCTCCAAGCTGTCAGCTGCAATGTTTGCAGGTTGGGATGAACCGTCCTGTATTTGTGCTGAGTTAGAAGCAGAGGCCATTGAGGCAGGGGCCAAGGCTTGGTGCGAGATATGCTCCTTAGTAATGGATACCAGTGCTGCCTTGGCCAGTCTGGAGCTATCAAAATACCTTTCGGTTGTTCTGCTTTGATCTTCAGTAACACCTTGGTCATTAATGGTAGAGGTGGGAATGCATAGATTGTCAGAGAATTCCAGCTGAATGAGACAGCATCCATTCTCCAGGCTTGAGAATGGTGTGTCCTCGAACAGAACTTCTTCAGATGATGATTGCGGTGAGAGGCAAAGAGATCTATGTCCGGCCTGCCCCATGCATGAGTTATTTGTGAAAAAATGTCGGGATGCAGCATCCATTCGTGCGGGTCCAAAATGTTTCTGCTTAGACTGTCCGCCAGAACATTGTCCTTGCCTGGAACAAACTGGGATTGCAACTAAGTTCAGTTTCAGGGCCTTTTCCCAAAGAGTTATTGTTAGTCTGCAGAGGGGGTAAGAATGAGTGCCTCCCTGTTTGTTTATGTACCACATGACAGTGGTGTTGTCGGTCTTTATTAGCAGATGACCTTGTTGAAGAAATTTTTCGAAGGCCTCGATTGCATGAATCACTGCCAACATCTCTTTTAGATTTATGTGCAGATGCATTTTCCGGGGAGTCCATTGCCCTTGCATGCATCTGCCCTCCATGTGCGCCCCCCCATCCATGATCTGAGGCGTCTGTTGTTATGGTTTGACTTGCTTGAGGTTTGTTGAAAGACATGCCTTTGTTTAATTGACTTGCTTGTGCCCACCACAAAAATTCCTTCTGGAGACATGGAATGAGTGGTATAATTTCTTCTAAAAGTTGTGGCTGTGTTGAGACCATAAACTTTTTAGGCACCATTGTAGTTTTCTCATGTGTAGTCTTGCCAGTGGAATCAGAAGAATGCAAGATGCCATGAAACCCAGGGCCTGCAGGATTTTCCTTGCAGTCATCTGGGTGAGCTTAGCTAGGCCTTTGAAGTAATCTGGTAATTGTTCTTGTTTTTCTTCTGTGAGGAAAGCCATTTGTGAGTTTGTGTCCAGTTTGGCTCCTAGAAAAATTATTTGTTGGGATGGCAGTAGTCTTTATTTTTGAATATTGACTGTGTATCCCAAAGCCTGTAGTAAGTGTATGACATAGTCCAAGTTTCTTATCAAGGCTTGTTTGCTGTCCGCTTGTATAAGGCAGTCATCCAGGTAAGGGTATATTTGTATCCCCTGGAGTCTGCAATGTGCACTTACTGAAGCCAGGCATTTCGTGAATACTCTGGGCACAGTAGATAAGCCAAACGGCAATGCTGAGAATTGATAATGCTCTGACCTTACAAGAAATCTGAGGTATCTTCTGCAACTGTGTTTGATTGGGGCATGCAGGTTTGCCTCCCCTTGAGGTCCAGAGTAACCAGTCAAGACCCCTTGCCCAGCATGGGAAGAAGTTGCTGTAACGTCAGCATTTTGAATTTTGGCACAATGAGAAAAGTGTTTAGAGCGGACAAGTCCAGTATAGGTCTCCATTGCTTTTCTTTTCTTGGAACAAGGAACAGTCTTGAGTAGAATCCCTGACCTTGTTCCTGAGGAGGAACCTTTTCTATTGCTTTGATCTGTAACAGGTTTGAAACTTGTATGAGTGCCTCTGCCCTTAGATTTTGTGGCAGGTTTGGCATGCCTTGTCTTGTTGGTAAGGTATGGAAGTGGAACCTGTAACCTTTGTCTATTATGTCCAGAATCCATTTGTCCTTTGTTAAAACGTGCCAATTCTTTGAAAATAAGGATAATTTTCCGCCTAAAGGTGCTTCTCTTTGAGCCTTGGACAGCGGTGTCAAAGTCAAGTCATTGTGATTGTCCCTGTGGAGCAGTAGAAGTCCCTGCGCCACTTCTCTGATTAGTTGGTTGCCATTGGCGGCCCCTGTAGGAGCCTCGGTATTGCCCTCTACCTCGAGCACGCCTGTTTTTTCCCCTTTGGAACTTGTCAGTGTCTGGAAAGGACCAATTCTTTGAAGGCCAATTCCTGCTGAACCTGGGTGGCTGAACCTGGAGGAAATCTTTGACTGTTTGTACTGATTTAGCCTTTTCCTCAATAGATTTCAACACATCCTGTGCATTAGCACCAAATATCTTCTGTTTTTCCAGAGGTGCATCTAGGAGCTTTACTTTAACATGATCTGGCAATGCCTGATCTTTCAACCAAGCATGTCTACGTATGACGGCCCCTGTCATAGCTGCCCTACATGAAGCTTCCAATGCATCATAACCACACTGAAGAAAATGATTGCTAACCTGCTGAGTATTTATGAACCAAATCCTGCAAGGCCTTTCTATCTAAAGGCTCAGAAGAGGCTAACTTTTTCTGCAAATCATCCATCAAGAAATCCTGATACTGAAACATATGGAAAAGACAGTTAAGTGCCCTCATGGCAAGGGTGGTTGAGGTATAAACTTTTTTGCCCCATCTCTCCAAGGACCTAGATTCCCTGTCTGCGGGCAAAGGGTTTTTGGCCGTGGAGGTGGCCACTCCTTTGGGCCCCTGAGAAATAGTTTCTAGATCCACAGAATGGGCCTTAAAGAGATGCTTATGAGTTTCAGGAACCCTGTAATATCTGTCTGGCTTGACAGGAGCAGGAAGTAGAGAATCAGGGGAAGCACTGATGTCTGAATACACATCATCCAATACATCTAACACTGGTGGAATAGCTAAAGGCCTGTGCTGGGGTAACTTAAGGAAAGTACGTAGCCTTTTCCTGGAGTCAGAGAAATCCTGGCCCTGCCACTGAAAATGCTCTCTCATGGAGTGGAGAATTTCCCCGAAAGAAATATCCTCTGGAGGAGAGGCAGAGGGAATGGATTCATCAGCATCAGAATTCTCGTAGGCCTGGAAGGATTCTTCCTGGAAATCTGAATGGTGTGAGTCCCCAGAGGCTTCATCTGAGGAAAGGTTATCTGTCTGCTCAACCCTAGGCCTTTTATCTGCAGGCGGCTGAGAACCTCTGTCTGGGTGTGCCTGACAGCCTCTGATTAAAGAAATTAGATCTGCAGCTAAAGTCAAGATCTGTTTATCAGAAGTGGAACCCTGGGAAAAGGATTTAGGAGGGTGAGCCTTAGCCTGGATGGCAGCCTTAGCACGTGTGTAGGCCTTGATAGACACAGGGACCGGAGGTCTAGCTGCCCCACGTGCTGGAGTAACTTTATCCACCGGTATGGTGTCAGGTAAATCCTGGGCTTCGGTTTCAGGAGGAAAATCAACAACCGGCACCGGTGTAACCTCCGGGACCGAAGTGTGCGGTAAAGCGGTGTTGTTGGTCTGGAGCGGTTGAATTACCGCCTCCGAAGAGACCGATGCACTCGCGGTAGGCTTTGGCGTGTCGTTGGTGGAAAACGCGGGCCGAGAATGTCGGTCCCGGTCCTTCCGTTTTTTGGAAATATGTGTTGTCGGTTGTTCCGGCGGCATGATATAGGAGAAATTTTCCCCAAAAAAGTCTTCAGCAAATTCTGCCCGGCGCCTGAGAGTGCGCTTATTGAAGCAAGCACAGGCAGCACAGGCCGAGACGTCGTGGTCTGGGCCCAGGCAGGGAAGGCAGTAAGAATGGAAGTCCTTATGAGGTATTTGTTTACCACAAGACAAACAATTATTAACTTTTGCAGTTTTATCTGACATCGGCTGAGGCAAGAAAAGGTTCCCCAACGGGGTACTTAGCTTTTTGATGACTTCGGTAACTGAAAACACAGAAGCTGGCCGACCGGCACTTGCAAACTGCTTCTGCTTCGGGCACTGCGTGGCAAGAAAGACAGAAGAAGATGGCGTCGTCTGATGCTTTTATACCCCAGCCGCTCTGACGTCGGGGAAGAGGCGACATCAGCCGACGCCGGACCAGTCTTTGGAATCCGGCCGACCGAGGGGCTGCCTGAGGCAGGACAACCCATATGTCAGGACTGCAGTTGCATTCTTGAAGGACATCAAGGTTTTCCATGACAAATACTTGAGGTCGCAAGAAGAGGCAGGTTCAAAGGGTGGCATTGTCAGAGCTTGTAGAACTAATAATAAATCCCATGGTTGAATAGGTTCTCTAAACGGTGGCTTCAGATGATTCACACCTTTTATGAAAATCTTGCACAACTTGTGGGACATAAGAGAGGAATCTTGTGCACCCTCATGAAAATTAGAAATTGCAGCCAAATGAACTCTAATGGTAGAGGCCGACAAACCCGATTGAAAGAGGTCGGCCAGATAGTCTAGCATTATCGACACTGGTGCTGAGAAGGGATCTACTTGTTTATCTTTCAGCCAACAGGTAAATCGTTTCCACTTGCTCAGATAAGTAATTCTAGTGGAAGACTTATGAGATGCAATGAGAATATCACGTACTTGTAAAGAAAGATCATTCTGCCTGGCAATCAAGGGAATTGGAGTAGCCAAGCTGTGAGCTTCAGGCTGTTCAAGTTGGGATGAATCAGGTTCTGTGGATGTGAGATCAACTCTGGGGTTGGATGGAGAATCCATGGTTGATCTAGTAGGTGAGGCCAAAGGAAGGAGAACCAAATCTGTCGAGGCCAATATGGTGCTATGAGGATCACCTTGCTCTTCAACTGACGGGCTTTCTTCAGAAACTGGGGAACAAGGGGAAAGGGTGGAAATGCATAAAGAAGACCCGAGGGCCAATCGTGGACTAGAGCGTCCCTAGGTGACTGTCCCGGAGGGGGAATCAGGGCAAAGTAGTTGCTGCATTTGTAGTTGGTCGGGGATGCAAAGAGGTTGCAGCAAGGATGGCCCCAGCGGTGGAAGATCTCTGCCGCTATCAATGGATTCAGGGACCACTCGTGAGGTTGAAGAATGCACCTGCTGAGTCTGTCTGCTATCACGCTGAAACTCCCAGGAATGTGCGTTGCTAGAAGAAAACGGTTAGTAGCCATCGCCCATTGCCATTCTCATGGCCTCTCGACAAAGGGGGTAAGATTTGGTTCCACCTTGCTTGTTGATGTACCAGACCACCGCCATATTGTCTGATTGAATCGGAATTGTCCCAGACGGCAGCAGGAGATGGAATGCTTGCAACGCCAGAAGCACCGCCCTCAGCTCTAGAACGTTTATATGCAGATGGGCCTCCAGTTCGGACCAAGTGCCTTGGACTGTCTGTCCCTGACATATTTCCCCCCCACCCGATCAGGGAGGCGGCCGTGGTCACTGTGGCCTTGGGTTGCTGGGGGGAGAAGGGGCGAGACCATTGTGGCAGACTGTGTCATCCACCAATTTAAATCCTGTTTGCACCTGTGGGTTACTCGAATTATGGCTGAAAGAGGATGCTGAAAAGGATACCACTGGGTAAGCAGTAGCCATTGTAGCAGCCTCATGTGAAACCTGGCCAGGGGAACACTGGTGATGGAGGCTGCCATGGAACCCAACAGCTGTAGAACCGAGTGAGCCGTGGACTTCTCCCTTGAAAAGATTGGAATCAATTGTTGCTTTAACCTTGGAATTCTGTGCTCTGGAATAGCAGTTTTGCAGTTTTTTGTGTCCAAGATAACCCCTATGAATTCTGTCGACTGAGATGGGGTGAGATTGGATTTTTGCCAGTTTATGGTTATGCCTAGCCTTTGAGCAGCGAGGAGAGAGTATGCCAGGGCTCTTTCCAGTAGATGTCTGGTGGGGGCGGAAATGAGCCAGTCGTCTAGGTATGGAAACACCTGGAATTCTTGAATTCACAAGTGAGCTGTGACAACTGCCATGCACTTTGTGAACACTCTGGGGGCTGTAGAGAGTCCAAAGGGCAGTAGTCTGAACTGGTAGTGACTGGCTCCCACATGGAAGAGCAGAAAACTTCTTGATGGCCTGTCCAAAAAGTGAAGATCTATCGAGCACATCCAATCGTCTTTTTCCAAAAGCGGGAAGATAGACTGTATTGTGACTATCCGGAATTTTTGTACTCTCACAAACTTGTTCAATACACTGAGATCCAAAATTGGTCTCCAGTCCCCGATTTTCTTTGGCACCAAAAATAGTCTTGAGTAGAATCCGGATCCTATCTGGTCTGGTGGGACTATTTGGATGACTTTCTTTCTTAGCAGCTTTTCTATCTCTAGTGCTGCTTCTTCCCTCTGACTGGGTGGAATGTCGGGAAGGTTTTTTGAAAGGGCAGGACAAAGATCGAAGGGGATATGATAACCTCTGGTTATAATCCTTTGTACCCAAGAATCGGTAGTGATGGTTAGCCAGGCAGAAGGGTACAAGGAGAAACGTCCCCCAACCACCTCTAGAGGAAAGGAGTTGGGCCGCTCTTCAGAAGCACTGGTAGGATTGAACAGGGAAAGAATCCCTGGAACCCTGGTTACATGGACCCCCTCTGCCCAGAGTCTTCCCTGTGAGTTTCCTCCTCTGCCTCTAGGGGAGCACTCGGCCTGTGTGTCACGGAAAGGACCCTGAGATTTCTTGAACCATATCTTCCACTCTTTTGGTTTCAGGAGAAAGCACGTTGAGGGGAAGAATAATGGACACCTATGGCAGAAAGGGTCTTACCATTCTGTTCACATCTGGCCAGTGTGCTTTTAACTTTGGGCCCAAACAATGAGGAGGCCTCAATGGGAGCGTTAAGAAAGGAAGCCTTAAAGGGTTCCGCGAAATTGCACAAGTGCATCCAGGTGTGTCGTCTCAAGACCACAGCTGAACCCACTGCTCTAGCTGCTCCTTCTGATGCGCGAGATATCAGATGCATAGAGGAGCTAGATATTGATTCAATGGTGGCCAGCTGAGAGGCCACTTTGTCACGGACCTCATCAGACACTGCACCAGCCAAGGTTTCAGACAGCTCAGAAATCAGATCCCTTTGAAGCCTGGTAAAGTGTACCATATAATTCAGGGACCTGATAGTAAAGGTCGCTGAAGCAAAGATACGCTTCCCTATCCTGTCCAGGGCCCGGGACTCTTCGTTAGGCGGATGGACAGTCTGGCTTTCTTCTTCTGCCAGATCCTTTTTTGTTGCGGCTGCCACCGCCAAAACATCCACAGAAAGACCTTTGGACCAATGGGGATCCGAAGCAGGATGGGACAAAATCTTATATGGCCTCAAGGAATAGCTTCAATGTTATCAGGAGCCTTCCAAGCACGCTGCACGATGAGCCGGACAAGTTCATCGGCAGGTGGAGTAACCCAGGAGGTAGGGGGCCGGGCATGAAAGGCCTGCAGGAACAAAGATTCCTCAGAGGTCAGATTAGAGGACTGCCAGTCACCTCTGTTTCAGGATTTCGAGGATATCACCAAAGGAGACCTCAGAGGGTGACAGGGGGGGATCTTTCCCCTCATCAAAATCTGTATCTTCAGTGAGGGACTCCTCTGTGGAGTCCATGTGCTTCCTCTTACACAAACCTTTCCGGTGGGCCTCCTCAGCAGGAGAAGCTGGAGAAGACAGCAGAAAAGGGGATTCCTGCGGGAATATATCCTGAGGCTCTTGCACCCGGTGTCCGCTAGGTGCGACTTGTGAAACCAGTGTACCAGAGGAGGGCACAGGTATAGACAAGTACAGTATCGCCAGCAGCAGCGAAAGCCTTCTCCATCAGTTCGAAGGCTGGTCCACCTGAAGAGGAGTGCATGTCTAGGACAGGGGTCACCTCTCCCCTAAGTGGCTCAGCCTGCCAATCCGGAGTCCCTGGATGGCTGTGGAGCAGCAAACTATGCGTGTTACAACTAACATCCTGGGTCATAGCAAAACTATCCTGCCACAAAGGCAACTGCTGTTCCTTAGTGAGATCCATAAAGGGGATCGCAGAAGGGGAAGACTGTGCTATATCCATGGACTTCAAAGGCAATGAAGGAGCAGAATAAGAAGGGGTCTTTGGAGATGGGTGATCACCTCCCAAGGAAGGATAGTTCCCGAGAGGTGGGATAACTCTGGCCAAGAGCACCTGATCCACAAGATGCAACACATCATGTTCGGAAAGGCTTCTAATGGACCTCACAGAGACTGAGGGAGAAACAAGCCTGTCCACAGAAGAGGCAAACTCGGTGCCCATCTCACCTGTCTGCACCGAGGACAAGGGTGCTGAGAGAGACTGGACTACGAGTGTCTGCATCGAAGAAGTCATCGGTGCCAAGGTTATGGTCTGTACTGACACAGGGATCGGTGCCGAAGTGGTTGTCGGTACCGAAGCTGGAACTGACAAAACTGGAGTCAACAATAAAGGTGTCGGTTCCGAGGAAGATCTCGGAGCCATCACGGTCTGCGTCGACTGAACGGTTGGTGCCGATACAGTAGTAGTAGTCTGAACCGAGGGGCCCCTCGGTGCCAAAATATTCAAGGCTGCAGGAGAAGACGGAGCCGAGATCACGAATGGAGCCGAAGGCCTTGGTGCCGAAGGTCTGGGCACCGAAAGCATTGGGGGCTGACTGAGTGAGCTCCAGAGCCGAAATTTTAGCCTTTTTAGGTTTTGGTTAGTGGGAGTCCCCAGCCGGGGATGAAAGCAAATATTTAGCCTTGGTAGGAACATCCAAGATTTTCTTATGGGCTCTAAGAGGGGTTGAGGCCTCCAACCCAGAAATAGCCTCTGAAAAGGGAGATTTAAGAAGTCCCGTCAGTAACAGCTTGTTTTTCCTTTCCAACAAGGTTCTATTCAAAAAGTTCTCACAAATAGTACAGGGCGGGTCAACAGACAAGTGGAAAGCCCCAAACAATAAACGCACAGTGTGCATCAGAAGTAGGTAGTTTGTGTCCACAATCAGAACACTGCTTAAACCCCAGACTACCTTTCTTATCTGCCATGACAGCAAATTAATTAATAGAAAAGGTATCAGCAATGGTACAAGAGGATACCCGAGAGTATGAGAAAAAGGGGAAGGATTACCAATGACAGTAAAGAGAGAATACCTTGCGGTAAAACTGGTAAAGAAAAGAACAAAAAAACTTGAAGAAAATATGTACGCTAGATGCGATAGGGTAAGAGGCAATGAAATATAAACTTTTCTGATAGAAAAGTAATCTGAAAGACTATTAAACAACAAATAAATAGAAGTTATGTCCTTACCATAACGTTCCATGTGGAGTGTTCATCTCGCCTTTGTTCTTACACATGGGTTCGGAGCCGATCCTCGGCTCCGAGTCGGCCGCTTGGCAAAGCTCTGCATTGAGAAGAAGCTCGAGACCAACCTATCTCCCACAATTCCCTCTGCCTTTACCTCAGATCTAGTTTTCAAACAATACCAGGTCCCAACGGGAATGAAACATACAAACATACATACTAAGGCGTAGCTGAAACCAGCAGTAACAGCTGAAAGAACCAGAAGCGGGAGAACCAAACCAGACATCTAAACTGGACGTTCTTCCTGACCTGAGGGTGGGAGGGTGGGAATGTAAGAACAAAGGCGAGATGAACACTCCACATGGAACGTTATGGTAAGGACATAACTTCTATATGTGAGAGTGTTCAATCTCGCCATTTGTTCTTACACATGGGTAGCGTCCCTAGCTCCGTGACCCTAAGAGACTCACGGAAGAACGTTCCTGAGCACAGTGGAACCAAAGGTTGCCCTGTCCCTGGAAACCCTATCCACTTTGTAATGAGTAATGAACGTATGCGGTTTAGACCAAGTGGCGGCCGCACAAATAGTGTCCAAAGGTAGGCGGGCCGCATGAGCCAGGGATGTAGATATTGATCTAGTAGAATGTGCTTTCGGTTTGACGGGCAAACTCTGCTCAGTAGCAGTATAAACAAAAGTAATACAATCAGAAAGCCATTTGGAAAGGGTACGCTTTGTCACTGCCATTCCCTTTCTGCTGTCCGGAAAGGCTATAAAGAGTTGATCTGCTTTTCTGTGATCCTTTGTTCTATCTAAGTAGAATCTGAGTTGTCTATGAACATCCAACTTGTGTAACATATATTCCAGCTTATTAGAATGGTTCTTGAAAAATGTGGGGAGCTCAATGGACTGATTAATGTTATTGACTGAACAAACCTTAGGAAGAAAGGACGGGTTGGTGCGAAGGGATACCCTATCAGGGTGAAAGATCAAATATGGGTGTTTAATGGAAAGAGCTTGAAGTTCTGACACTCGTCTGGCTGAATTGATAGCTACTAGAAAGAGAGTTTTCCATGACAAGAACTTCAAAGAACAGGACGAGGCTGGTTCAAAGGGTGGTAGCATTAGTTGTGATAACAAGAGGTTCAGATTCCACAGTGCTGTAGGAAACCTGACTGGTGGTCTAATATGAAAAGACCCTTTTAGAAAAGCCTTACAAAGCCTATGAGTCATAATAGGCGCTCCATTTTCTCCTACATGAAAGTTTGAAATAGCGGGCAATTGAACCCTCAAGGTGGCAGGAGAAGCTCCTTGGTGAAATAGCACGGATAGAAACTCTAAGACTTTGTTTAGTGGGGCTATCAAGGGATCTAAATGTTGCATAGTTGCCCAGTATACAAACCGCTTCCACTTACTAGTGTAAATCTTTGTAGTGGAAGCTTTATGAGAAGCTACTAGAATATTTTGAACCGCAGGAGAAAAAAGAACAGACCTGGCTAAGACGGGAAGCGGAGCAGCCCAGCTGCTCGTCTGAGGGACAGGAGCGACGGGTGGGGAGCCCCTGACGAGTGGGTCAGTAGATCCGGCTCCGGGTCCAGGATCCGGGGTTCCCGTATTTGGTGTGCTTGAAGAAAGGGAAACCCAAATCTGACGAGGCCAGAATGGGGCAATGAGAATTACAGTCCTCTCCAGGTTCTTGGCTTTCTGCAGAAATCTTGGAATCAGAGGTATAGGGGGGAAGGTGTACAGGAGACCCGGGGGCCAATCGTGAATCAGAGCATCCCTGGGGACTTCCCCTGGCGGGGGTAATAGGGCGAAGTAGCTTCTGCATTTGGCGTTCATTGGAGACGCAAACAGATCACAGCAAGGCTGGCCCCACTTGCGGAATATCATGTCCGATATTATCTGTTTGAGGGACCACTTGTGAGGTAACAGGATGGCTCTGCTCAACCTGTCTGCTATGACGTTGGATAACCCCGGGATGTGCGTTGCTATCAGAAAGCGACCCGTGGACTCTGCCCATTGCCAAATTCTCATGGCCTCTCTGCACAACTGGTAAGATTTGGTTCCTCCTTGCTTGTTTATGTACCAGACTACGGACATGTTGTCCGTTTGAACTGCAATGGTCCATAGAGGTAGAAGGGGAGAAAAGTGTTGCAACGCCAGAAACACTGCCCTCATCTCCAGAACATTGATGTGCAGGTTGTACTCTAGATTGGTCCATTCGCCTTGGACTGTCTGTCCCTTAAAGATGCCCCCCCACCCTATCAGGGAAGCGTCCGTGGTCACCGTAGCTGTCGGAGTGGGTAGTACAAACGGTTGGCCACCGGAGAGATTGCAATTCTGTAGCCACCAAGACAGGTGTGATTTGCAGATGTTTGTGATGTGAATTTCGTGTGTCAGCGGTAACCGTTGGAACGACCATTGTGCGAACAGCAGCCACTGAAGAACTCTCATGTGCAGTCTTCCCAAGGGTATTGCAATGAGGGAAGCCGCCATGAGAACCAAAACTTTCAGAACCAGTTTGGCCGGGGATTTCTTAAACAACAGGAGAAGAGATATGTGATTTTGTAGAGAGGCTATTCTTTCTGAGGGAAGTCTTAGAATCAAGCAACGGGTATTCAAATCTGCTCCTATGAATGAGATATGCTGTGATGGCTGTAATGCAGATTTTTCGAAATTTATGGAAATTCCGAGATGAACACAAAGTTCGAGTGTGTAATCCCTGGCCTGAATCAGTCGACGCTCGGTGGTGGCAGTAAGGAGCCAGTCTTCCAGATACGGAAACACCTGGAATTCTTTTGGCCCAATGGACTATCCTGGTAAACCAACTGCAAATAAATAAATAAATAAATAAATAAATAGGCGTCTCAAGTGAGACGCTACCACTGCCATGCATTTGGTGAAAACCCTGGGGGCTAAGGTTAGACCAAAGGGCAGGGCTCGAAACTGAAAGTGACTGGCTCCCAGCCTGAAGCGCAAGTGATCCCTGGACGCTCTGGCCATTTTGATGTGGTAGTACGCGTTCTTGAGATCTATTGAGCACATCCAGTCGTCCTTCTGTAAGAATGGAAGGATCGATTGAAGCGTGACGATCCGGAACTTTTCTTTCTTGACGAAGGTATTGAGCCTGCTTAGGTCCAGAATTGGCCTCCAGTCCCCTGTCTTTTTTGGAACTAAAAAGAACCTTGAGTAAGTTCCGAATCCTCTTTGGTCCGCCGGGACTGGTTGGATGACTCTTTTTCTAGCAGCCTTGAAATTTCTATAGCTGCAGGTTCTCGCAGATGGGGCGGTACATCTGGGAATCTTTTCTCGTAACGGGGAATAGAAATGGGATTTTGTAACCTCTGGTAATAATGCTTTTTACCCATTTGTCTGAGGTAAGACTTTGCCAGGCCTGAGGGTATAAAGCTAAGCGACCCCCGACTGCCTCCAGAGCAGGACAGTCGGGCCTCCCTTCAGGAGTGCTGGAAAGGCTTCCCAGGGAGCGTATCCCTGTCACCTTGGTTTTGCGGACCCCCTCTGCTGCCAGGATGACGTCTTCCACTTCTGCCCCCCCCCTCTGCCTCTGGAAGGGGCATCACCCTGTGTGCCTGGGAAAGAACCTTGGGGTTTTCGAAACCACATTTTTCCACCTTGTTGCCCTTTGGGGTACGGTCTGGATGGGGTGGAAAAATGGACTCCGACAGCAGACAGAGTCTTTCCCTCTTGCTCACACCGGGTAAGGGTCTCCTTTACTTTGGGGCTAAAGAGAGTGGCACCATCAAATGGGGCGTTAGTAAAGGAAGACTTGAAGGCTTCCGCAAAGGAACATAAGCGCATCCAGGATTGTCTACGAAGAGCAATCGCTGAAGCCGCAGCCCTACTCGATCCTTCGGCTGCATACGAGATGAGCCTCATGGACGAGTTCACAATTGATGTAAGGGTATTGAGCTGTGCTGTAACTTTTTCCGCGACAGCAGCATCTGTAGTACCCTGGAGGGTATCTCCCAACTCTTTGATTAGATCCCTCTGTAAACGTGTAAAATGTGTCAAATAGTTCAGCGATCGCATGGAAAAAGCCGCTGAACTAAAAATGCGCTTCCCATACCTGTCCATAGTCCTAGAATCTCTGTTAGGCGGATGGACAGATGAGGAAGATTCAGACATCTCCTTTTTAGTGGCAGCTGCCACCACCATAGCGTCCACTGGAACTCCCTTTGTGAGGTATGCCTTGTCTTGAGGGGCCGTAATATATTTGTTAGGCTTTCTAGGGACTGGCTCCACTGTGTCAGGTGTCTCCCACGCCCTTCGAGCAATCAAATCCATCAACTCATCGAAGGGCGGAGTGACCCAGGAGGAAGAAGGGCGAGCACCGAATGCCTTCAGCAAGACTGACTCATCCTCAGAAGGGGGTAGGGCTTGCCAATCACCTCTCTGTTTTAGGATCTCCAGGATGTCAGAAAAGGAGACATCCTCCGAGGGTGATTTTGGGGACCCTTCTGACTCATCCAAGTCAGTGTCCGATGTTAAGGATTCTTGTGGAGAATCCAAGTGTCTCCTCTTACACAATCTTTTCCTCGGAACTTCCTCAGGGGGGGGGGGCATCCGATGAAGCCTCCGAGGAAGAAGGGGCTCCCTCTGGGGGTGGCTGAGACACTGGTGCTCGACGCTTTTTAGTAGCTATGGGTGCAGAAGAGGATAACGGGCCTTTATGGGAAGGAGAGGCCGTCTCTGCTGAAGTGGCTGTCTGAGTCGACAACACCTTCCTCATAAGGTCGAAAGCCCCCGGGTCCCGAGCCGAGGAATCCCCCTGTTCCGAAGAAGGTGGAGGGATCCCCGAGACGGGGACCGAGGGCATCGACCCCGAGGACAGAGCCGAAGCGATCCGTGCTGAGGCACCGAGAGGGACAGTCGGAACCGAAACATCGGTTCGACTCTCGGTCCCGGAACCAAGGATAGATCGTCGGCTCCGCGATTCCGGTAATGTATCCGTCGGAGTCGAGGTGAACGGTGCCGACCGAGAGAAAGACGGCTCCGGCACCGAGGGCTCCACGATCATCAGATCAGCTTCTCCCGGCTCTGAAGGCTGAATAGGCCTCAGAGGAGGAACAGATGGAGATAAAGGAAGGCCTTCGAGTCTCGACACCAACTGGGAGGAAACTGAGATGAGTTTGGACAAGGCCATATTCTCCATTAACTTCTGCACCACACAATCTACGTCGGAGTCAGAGAGGGGCCTGGAAGAACGGGTCGAAGGAATCGAAGACGGAGCCGACCTCAAAAGCACAGGAGGTGGAAGCTCCGTCACCGGCTCCAAGACTCGAGGCTCGGTGACAGACAGAAGTTCGACACTCGGCCCCGAAGTCTGTGGAACCGGTGAACGAACCTTAAACGAAGAGCTCGGAGCCGATGACATGGGCTCCGGCGTCTTCGACTCCTTCGAGGATTTAGATGCCTGGTCTGATTTATCAAGAGCCTCTTGAAAGGCAGGCTTCAAAAGGCCTCTGTCCATGAGCTTCCTGCACCTATCTGTCATGACCCTTCCACTGAAAGAATGACAAATGGAACAGTCTTCTTGCAGATGGAGAGGGCCAAGACAGTAGACGCAGGAGCTATGGTTAACTGTGACAGACATTTTCTGTCCACATTAGCACCTTTTGAACCCTGACTTTGCTTTTTCAGACATTTTCAAGGATAAAACAGTCAAATCCGGTATTATTGTCAAATCCAGTAACGTTATTTATATATATATATATATATATATATATATATATATATATATATATATATATAAATATATATATATCTACACAGTCCTGTATAAGTTAAAGACAGTTACAGCCAAAAAACTAATGGAACCACAAGTGTAATAGAGTTTTACTCGAAATATAACAAATCCAATAGCAAATCCAGTAGTTAGTGGGTGGGGTAGGCCTCGAGGGAAACCTAACTAAAAATCTATATACTAAAAAATATATAGAAGGTTAAGAAACCCTTGACTCACGCACACACACACACTAAAAGGTCTCAATTTTGAAAATAGAAAGAATTTTCTAAGTAAAAAGTATCTTATCTGCCAGTTGGTCTGAGCTCATCGAAAGTGATGCGAACGTTGCAGCGGCAAACTAGATCTGAGGTAAAGGCAGAGGGAATTGTGGGAGATAGGTTGGTCTTGAGCTTCTTCTCGATGCAGAGCTTTGCCAAGCGGCCGACTCGGAGCCGAGGATCGGCTCCGAACCCATGTGTAAGAACAAACGGAGAGATTGAACACTCTCACATCTGTACTTAGCTCTAGAGAAGTAGCTTGACACAACCAAATGGCAACACTGCAAATGAAATCTGAGGTCACAGGGAGAGGGGGATTGTGGGTAAGAGTTTAGCTCGAGAGTTTGAAGCTGACGCGAGCTTGGAAAATGGCTGTCTCGGTTCCGAGGTCGGAACCGATACCCATGCTTAAGGATTGAATGAGGATTAACAATATCAGATAATAGTTTTCAGTGTACATTCTATCCATATTGATATGTTCTCAGTAACCCAACCCCTCTCTGATACAATGGGTCTCAGGTGGGTTTAGTGCATCTTTATCCACTTTCGGAAGTGCTTTAAACACTGGTACAACTGGATGTTCAATCCATAGAAACTGAAAGACTTCTTCACTTAATAAACCAGCATATTTCAAGTTAACCAATTTATTTCTCACTTTTTCAATCAGTGTATTCACCAATAATGGAGACAGTTGAAGAAATGTGTTGGTATCATTAACTAATCACACAATTTTATTATGATAAAATTGCTGGTTCATTATTACTACCATGCCTTCTTTGTCGGTGGGTTTGATTACTATACGTTTGTCTTGACTCAACAAATCTAGTGCTTTCCACTGGTTATGATGCGTTTATGTTTACTATTCAAATATACTTTCACTTCTCCACATAACTTCATAGGTTCACAGATAGGCACGAGGCTATTGGCCCTGGGGCCTATATAAGCCTAGCCAAAAAGATACCCTGGCTTTCGCCGCCCAAGAAAATTATTTTCCTATGCCCCTGTCAAGCAGAGCCACAGAAGAGATTCCTGCAGTGAATTTCCTATTTCCCATCCAATCATCAATATTTTTTCTTGAGTGCTAATGAGGAGCTCTGTTTGACATAGATAGGTAGTCTGTTCCAGAGTATGGGAAGTCTCTGGGACAGGAATCTATCCCTCCAGCATGTTTTGTTTATTGTGGTGACAAGGTTTAGGTCCATAGAGCGTGTAGCTCAGAGGAATTGGGATTTCTTTAAGTGGAGCATGTCCAACAGTTCTGGGTTTGACATAGCTTTGTATGTTAGGCAGAGATCGCCTCTGAGTAGGCGATATGCGATGGAGTAAAGCTGGAGTTTTTTGGGTCGGTCTGCGTAGGCATCTGTTTGAGGCCAGTAATCCTCTTTGTGAGGTATTTCTGCACCCGTTCCAGTTGTTGTAGATGTCTTGTGAGGTAGATACCAAAAGGGGCGTTGTACTCTATAATGGATCTAATGAGTGATGAGCAGAGGGGAACAATGACCTCTTTTTTTCTGGATGAGAAACCTTTTGTGATGAGGTGTGCCACGTAGAAGGATTTTCCTGACCACTGTGGCGATGTGATTATCAAAGGAGAGACTACTGCCCACCTGTGACCCAAGGTCTCTTATCACACTTTCAGTGTTAAGTAGACTACCGCTTATGTGGTAGTTCAGGGGTACAGAGTTTTTACCAAAGGGGATAACAATAAACTTTTTGGCACTGAGCTTGAGGCTATGGCTTTGATACCAGGCATCTGTCTCAGTGAGGCCCTTTTGTATGATGTCCACATTGTTAGGAGTTTCGATTATAGCTCCTAGTTTGCAGTCATCTGCAAACTTTGTTAGCCAAAGACCTTCTGTGTTAGGCTGTACTTCAAAGAAGTAGATACCAAACAGGAGAGGATCCAGGACTGAACCATGTGGTACTCCACTTGTCACTGGTCTGAAGTCAGATTTGGAGTCTGCTTCTTTCACAGTGCGGGTTCTGTCAGTAAGCCAGTTGGCAACCCATCTTGTGACATAGGGATTTATACCTAGTTTAGTGAGTTTATCTATAATTCCAGAGTGGGGGATGGTGTCGAAAGCCTTGGCGAGATCTAGATAGGCTGTGTGAACCACCTTACCCTCATCTACGGCTTTGGTGATTGCTTCAAAGAAGTCTGTCAGGTTTAGGAGACATGATCTGCCTTTTACAAACCCGAACTATGTGGGGTCCAGAGTTTGGAGATTTACCAATGTCTTTGTTTATGAGTTTCATGATGATACGTTCCATGGCCTTGCGGACCAGGCTCATCAGGCTAATGGGACGGTAGCTCCCTGGGTCTGTCGTGGCTCCCCCTTTGTGGAGTGGGATAACCGTAGTAGTGCGCCATTCAATGGGCACAAAACCTAAAGTGAGGCTATGATTGAACATGGTACTTAGGTGGGGTGCCAGTTCATTATGTAGTTCTGCAGACTGCAGCCTGGGATGTTGTCAGGTCAAATGGATGCTGTTTTCTTGGCTTTGGAGAGTGAGTTTTTTTACTTGTGCAGCCATGATTACAGGAACTTTGCATTCTTCTGGTATAGAGATGGACCCTTTAGGGGGTGAGGGGGGGGGGGTAAAGTTAGTACTGAACCTATCTGCCAGGATGTTGGCAATATCAGTTGGTTCTGTATATGTAGTGCTATTGTGCTGTAACTCATGTCTGACTGTTGCCATTGAGATTCTTGACATAGCTATAGAATGCTTTGTGGTTGGCTTTAGAATCAGTGGTGATTTTGTTTTCATAACTAGCTTTGGAGGATTTTATGAGGGATCTTAGCTTCTTACTGAGGCTGACCAGGGAGTTCTTCTAATCATGGGATTTTACTCTTTTTTGCAACAGTTTCTTTCTTCTCTTGTAGAGTTTGTTTATGGCAGACCACCAGATTGGCTTCCTTTTTTTGAAGGGTAGCATCTTGGCTCTGTTAGGGATGGCACAATCCATGCACTGGTGTAAGTGCTTATAAAATGCATTTCTGTAGGATTCAGCAGTCGTACCTCTATTGTCCATCTGCATGGGCGTCGTGAAGTTTGCCACTTCTGACTTAAGAAGCGTGAAGTTGGCTTTGGAGACATTTTTTACGGTTGTTTCCCTAATGCGGGGTGGGGGCAGGATGTGGATGTCTAGGGTGATAGCTTGTGGTCAGATCTGACCAATGAGGAATTGACCTCTGGTGTGGAACACCGGCCACCCATGTTGGTAATGACCAGGTCTAGGATATTGCTGCCCCGGTTGGGGGTGTGGATAAGTTGATCCAAGGCGTTGGAATTTATGAATTCCAGAAAACGTTGAGCAAAAGAGTTGGTCCATGAGTAGTTTTCCCAGTTAATGGTGGGGTAGTTGAAATCACCCATTATTAGGGTGTTGGGTTGTACCCTAATATTTTCCAGTGTATCAAGAAAAGAGGAGCGGGAATCCTGGGGCATGGTGGGGAGTCTGTAGCAAACTACAATTTGGATTGTGGTCTTGCCCAGAGTTAGTTGCACTTGGATAATCTCAGATGCATTATGCTGAGCAACTAGCTTGGAGGTGTGGACGTCCTTAATGAATATGGACATGCCTCCACTTTTAGTGTTTCGGTCCGGGTTAGGTGGCCGAAAGGTGTGGTATGAATTGTAGCCTGGTAATGCCGGGGTGCTCTCTGGAGCTTTGAACCAGGTCTTTGTCACTGCACAGATGTCTAGGTTCTCCATTTTAAGGAGCGCCTCGGGTGAGTGCATTTTGAGGTTTAGACAAACATTTGTTTTAAATAAGGGTTTGACGTACATACCAAGTGTAAAGCTCTGAATGTAGTGAAGTAATTGTTGACCTTATGTTTTTTGCTTTAAAAACATAGCCACAGTGGGATGCATGAGTGGTACAAATGTGCTAGGTTGTTTTAAAACATGGGTCTAATTGCATTATTAGTACCAAATATATGCTTGAGAACCACATTCCTAGCAAAAAACTTAAGATCAACAATTACTTCACTATATTCACAGCCTAAACTAGGTATGTACGTCAAACCCTTATTTGTTCATTTAACAAAGTGATGTCAGATAAATTAAGCACAATACAGTCACCATCATTAGTCACGTTGAGATGTTCTGTCTTTTTAACTTTCTGTTCAAATAACTCTGTTTGTGTTGATTCTTCTTCTCCGGGAAAGGCAACATCAGAAAAGAAGATGATATTTTCTGCTTGAGTGAAACGAGTTTAGAACGTGCCCCTAAGATCGAAAACTCGTTTTCCACTCCAGCGGCCATTGCTACCAAGGATATCATGTCAGGTGGTACGTTTCCTGGTTCCCCATTGGTTGTGGCAGTCTTACCAGTCGTGTTCCTCTGTGATAACCATAGTAATAGTTTCACTCTCCAAACATGCAGATAATTCAAATGTTACATTGTCTGCAACTAAATCTTTATTTCAATTTCACTAGTCTGTTTTCGAACAAACTTATTCCTTGCAGGAATCACAGTGGAAACAGTACGTTCATATGGTATTTGTCTTTCTCGCAGCCATGTGAAAATGTTACCTTCTAAAAAATCACGATAGTCCCGTACCAGCTTTTTAGTTTTTATTTGCTATCATTTGGTGTCATAGGAAGCTATTGCACAGAAAACACCATCAAGTCTTTGAACAAAATGTTCATCCTTAAAGTTAGTTTCTATTTTGTATTGTAATCCTCTTGTGGTGAAAAAAGTCCAACAGCAGCCTCATATAGAAGTTACTAGTTTCCAAATTGATTTGCTGCCAACGTGCAAGCAATTCAGGATAGGTCTCTCCTTGTGTGGGCATGCACAATACACAAAGACCCATTGGAACTATTTTGTACTTAAGCCATGCCTCTAGGTAAAACCTATGCCACTGCAAATGCTTTAATTTTGACTAACTATTCTGTAAAGCAGAAAGTAATTCACAGAATTCAGTCTCACTATTCACGTTGGTTTTCACCTCAGGTGTTTTCTTAACCATAGATTGTATAACCAAGTTCAACACGGGGTTGAAGGTTGAAAAAGCATTTCTTTTTACCCTGTTCATCATTGATGTTTTGGATTGCTTTTGAGGACAACAATCCAATTCAACTTCTTCTCTTCGTCACTCGGCCATGTGTGTATACGTTTAACAAACCAAAAGACAAGAGTATATAATTAAAACCTTCCACCAAAAGTCCACTGCCAACAACGTCCAACAAATGAAAACTGAAGTAAATAAAACGGCAAGTGAGCCACCAGACCAACACCCACACCTCAAGGTTGGTGGCAACGCACGATGCATTGGAGACCATCCAGATGCAATTAACCATAGGCAAGACTGCTCTGCAATTTGTAGCATGTTACAGGCCACCCTCTCAAACTCAGGAACCTCACATGGACTTCCTGAAAACATTGGAGGGGATAAATGTATCTCCAAACACCATCATACTAGGTGACTTCAACTACCCTAATATAGACTGGGAACACTACTCAAGCCCGAACACTCTAACCCAAAGATTCCTGGAGTTCATAAACTCAAATGCCATGGAACAACTAGTCACCATCCCCACAAGAGGAGAAAACATACTTGATCTCATCATCACGAACATGGGATCAAAATGTTCAACACCGGAAGTATACCCCTCACTGGTGAGATCAGATCATAAACTAATCTCGCTGGAGGTCCTCATCCCGCCCCACCTGAAACAAAAAAGACCACAGTGAAAAACTTCTCAAAAGCCGACTTCACACTTCTAAAAACTAGTGTGGTCTCCTTTAAGGCCCCTGAGCCAGTGGTAAACATTACTCAAACCGCTGAATCACTTACAAATGCCTTCTACCAGCACCTACAGGACTGCATGGATCAGGCAATCCCAAACAAAACTAAGACTCTCTGTACCAAAGGCAAGCATCCAGTCTGGTGGACCCCAGCCATAAACAAGCTCTACAACAAAAGGAGGAAGCTACTACAAGATAGAGCAAAATCCTTGAAAGGTAAGACACCCTTGATCATTATAAGTAAAAAACTAAGAGCTCTCATAAAATCATCCAAGGCAAATTTTGAGAGAAAAATCGCCAAGGACTCTAAAGACAATCATAAGGCCTTCTTTAGCTATGTTAGAAACCTAGGAGGAAACTCCCAGATATGCTCAGAATTAGTTTAAAATGATTTGAAAATTACAGAACCTACACACATTGCCAACATACTGGCTGACAGGTTCAGTGCAAACTCCCCTCCCCCAAAAGGAGAGATATCTATTCCAGAGGATTGTAGCCCCCCAAACATCTCCAACGCCCAGGTGAGAACTGCCCTCACTAAGGCAAAAAACACAGCATCCATGGGACCGGATGGTGTCCCCGGCTGTGTGCTTCATGAACTCAACGAGGAATTAAACCCACAGTTAGGACAGCTGTTTAATCTTAGACTCACCTCAGGATACGTACCCAAGGAGTGGTGCACGGCGACTGTGGTCCCACTTCATAAGGAAGGTGCCTCCACAGACCCTGGAAATTACCGCCCCATTAGCTTGACAAGCCTTATCTGCAAAGCCATGGAGAGGATCATAATGGAACTCATAAATAAAGACATAGGGAACTTGCAGACTTTGGATCCAACCCAGTTTGGCTTTGTCAAAGGCAGATCCTGCCTCTTAAACTTGGTTGACTTTTTTGAGACAGTCACCAAGGCCATTGATGAGGGAAAGGCAGTCCATACAGCCTACCTCGACCTGGCAAAGGCCTTCGACACAATACCCCACTCAGGTATCATCGAAAAACCCATCAGCTTGAATGTAAACCCATACATCACAAGATGGGTAGCAAACTGGCTAAGTGACAGAACCCACAGGGTCAGAGTTGCTGGAGCCATGTCAGACTCAAAGCCTGTCACAAGTGGTGTCCCACAGGGCTCAGTCCTGGGTCCACTCTTGTTCGGCATCTACTTTTCTGAAGTACAAGCAAACACAGGAGGGTTATGGCTGACAAAGTTTGCAGATGACTGCAAACTGGGCCATAGTCGAAAACACATCTGACACAGATATCCTCCAGAAGGGCCTCACAGAAACGGATAACTGGTGCCAGAGCCATGGCCTGAAGTTAAACGCCAAAAAATGCATAGTCATACCCTTCGGGAAAAACAAGGTTACCCCTAGCTACCATATAGGTGGCAATCCACTGAGCACAGAAAAGTCATCAGGGATCTGGGGACCCAGGTTGACAGTAGCCTTCGCTTGACACTCATGTTGCTAAAGTAGTTAGGAAAACCTTCTATATCGCCCACCTGATCATGAAGGGATTCACATCTAGATCAAGGGAGGTCATCGTCCCCTGTACTCATCACTCATTAGACCTATGATTGAGTACAATGCCCGTTCGAATGTATCTGACCAGACACCTGCTGCAGCTTGAAAGGCCCCAAAAGTTCCTCACCAAAAGGATAAAGGGTCTCAAAAATATGTCTTATGCTGCCCGACTGAAAGAACTCCAGCTCTATTCAGTCTCATACCGCTTGCTCAGAGGTGACCTGTGCCTGACATATAAGGCCATGTCAAACCCAGATTTGATGAATATGCTTCACCTCAAAAATCTAGATCCCTCAGAACCACAAGGGCGGAGACTTAAACCTTGACACGGTTATAAATAGAACGTGCTGGAGGGACAGATTCATCACCCAGAGACTCCCTGTGCTGTGGAACAAAATCCCGGTACATGTGAGGCAGAGCACCTCGCTGGCCTTGTTCAAGAGGAATCTTGACCAATGGATGGGAGATCGCAGATATACCCCAGGGATTACTTCAGTGTCACTGCTTGACAGAGGCACAGCAAAATGATAGGCATAGTTTTTATTCAAACTAAAGGGGTGGCGAAAGCCACATAACTATGGGCTAGGCTTATAAATGCCCTTGGGCAGATAGCCTAGTATGAACCTATGAACCTATTTAAATAATAAAAGCCAGAAATCACACATAAGCGCTTTTGGGTCCAAGCCATTCATCAATTAACATACAATACACAAACTTGAATTTAAAATGCTATCAACCAATCATCTGCTAGTATTGCACCCTCCTTCTCTTCAGTGCTGGTTTTAAAGGTACAATTCCATTCAAACCAGGAACTTTTTCAGCCCCCAGTCGAATTGCTTATCCTATTAGCATTTTAATCAATCGTTCCATCCACGAATGCATTGTACCCCAATTGTGGAAGCAAGCATTCATCATCCCCCTACATAAAGGAGGCAACAATTGCAACATCAGTAACTTTCGTCCTATTGCTATTCTGTCCCCCATTTCTAAACTTCTAGAAAAGTGTATACACCTTCAACTTCTGCCACATCTCTTAGATAACAACCTGCTAACCCCTACACAACACGGATTCAGGCCAAATCATAGCATTATGACAGCCCTGTTGTCCTTTCTTGAGACTGTTAACACAGCACGTGATTCCGGCCACATTGTCTCCACCTTACTACTTGACCTCTCCAAAGCCTTCGACACCATTTCACACAACTTGCTCTTAACTAAACTGAAACTTAACCTCTCTCCCTCTACCATAAACTGGTTCTCCAGCTATCTATCAAATAGATACCAAGCTGTAATATGGAAAAAGGCCACTTCCCCATTCCTTAGTACCCTCACTGGAGTTCCTCAAGGATCTATTCTTGGTCCCCTCCTCTTTAATATATTTATCAATGATTATCACAAATCTATCCCATTTGCAAACATCATCCAATATGCAGATGATTCAACCATCATCTGCTCTGCCACCTCCCCCTCTCTGCTCCAAAAACTTACTCAGGAAGCTTTTTCAATTACTGAACATTGGATGAAAACAAATCACTTAGCACTCAATGCCTCCAAAACAAAACTTATAGTATTCACCCCCTCCAAATCCACTTCCTTCAACATGAACTCTTTCTCAATTACCAGCCTAAATAACTCACCCCTTGAACTAGTGTCTGAAACTAAGCTACTAGGTGTACAGATTGACAATCGGCTTAGTTACAACTCCCATCTACAACTAAATATTAAAAAAAACCATCAAAAACTAGGTATGCTCTACCGTCAGAACCAATACCTTACAAGCTCCTCCAAAATCACACTCGCTTCCTCTTTTCTCATCCCCTCCCTTCTCTATGGGGCTCCATTATTGACTAATCTTCAGACTTCTCTAAAAAACCAGCTCTCCTCCTGCTATAACAAAATTGCCAAATTCGCCAACAGCCATAGGTCCGCTACTCACCACTGTTCCTCTCTCCAAAAACTAAACTGGCTCGAATTACCTAATCATCTCATATATATATATACAGCTGACTTTCGCTCACAAGCTCATCCTTAGCCCCTCTCTTTGTCCCTCCCTGTCTTCCACCTTCAAAATGCACCTACCAAACAGAGTCTTAAGGTCTAACAATCAAAACCTACTAGAAGTACATAAACCATCTTATCCCCCAGGTAAATACCTATTATCTTTTAATCTTGCCCGTCTCTGGAACTCACTTCCACCATCCATTCGTACCACCACTAACCAGTACATGTTCAAAAAATCTCTTCATACATATCTAAGATCCCAATGGGATTGTTCTTGCTCCCTCCCCTCATAATTCTATGTTATCCCATTCTCCTTCACATATACGATACACAACTCTTCCTATCTAAGCTTATGTTCCCTCAGAATACCTACCCTGCAATGTAAGTCTATGTTTTCTTCTGAACAACTTCTTTGAATGCATAAAACATTACTCTTTTAACTTATTCTCCTGACATTTAATCCACATCAGATTGTATTGTTTTGAATGCTTCTTGAATTTTTGAGCCTAAATGTGTTAAATGATTTATCTTTTACTCTGTACAAGTATTATTGTAGTTTTTTGTATGTACCTGTTTACGTCTGTATTGGAGCTTTTCTCCCCAGGACTCCATTGAAAACGGGTTCTTTTGGCCCAATGGACTATCCTGGTAAACCAACTGCAAATAAACCAACTGCAAATAAATAAATAAATAATCCATTTCATCTCATTATATTCAGTGTGGTTAACTAAATCTCCACCCCTAATATTACTGCACACAATCTGTAGAACCATGAATAAAAATACATGATCTGTATTCATTTTTATGTGCTGATATAGGGCATCATGTATACTTTTCAGTCGTACATCTGACATATGCTTCAATACCCTATCTTTTAGTCTACAGTTCATTTTTCCCATACAGAATGAACTACATTTCTGGCACACAGCCAGATAAACTACATTCTGTGTTTTACAATCATCACAGCCATTTAGAAAATATTCCTTGCCCGCTATAGGATGTATAAATTTGTTCCCATTCATGATATGACAGCAAGCCTTACATTGCTAACAAGCAAAAGTGCCTTTACGTTGGGAGATAACCTTACATTTTCTATCCAAACCTTATTCTTGACATAGTATATCGTTTGAATTTTTATTTCTTCTAAAGCCAAATGATGGTGTTATGTCCAACAATACTGCTCATCTTTTCATCTGTCAATAATACTTTCCAATTCCGCTTGACAATTTCACAAATATCCCCTATGTCATTACTATATGTAAATAACATATGTACTCCACCATTGTCCTTTCAAGCACTATTTGACATTCCTTCCTATGTCTTCTGTAAGTCCTGACTTTGCAGAAAACCACAGTTTGGCAGTATTTATTCTATTATGTCTACTCTAAGCAATATTTGGTACTAATAATGCAATTAGACCCATGGTTTTAAAGCAACTTAGCAAGTGTACTACTCATGCATCCCACGGTGGGTATGTTTTTAAAGTTATGTGGGGAAAAAGTGAAAGTATATTTGGATAATAAACAAACAAAAGTATCATAACCTTACTTTTGCACAGAGAAAAGCACTAGATTCGTTGAGTCAAGACAAACATATAGTAATCAAACCTGCCGATAAGGGAGGTGCAGTAGTAATAATGAACCGGCAATTTTATCATGATAAAATTATGTGTTTAATGATACACACATACATTTCTTCAACTGTCTCCATTATTGGTGAATACACCGATTGAAAAAGTGAGAAATAAATTGGTTAACATGAAATATGTTGGTTTATTAAGTGAAGAAGTCTTTCAGTTTCGATGCACTGAACATCCAGTTGTAGCAGTGTTTAAAGCACTTCCAAAAGTGCATAAAGATGCACTAAACCCACCCCTGAGACCAGTTGTATCAGGGAGGGGGTTGGGTTACTGAGAATATACCAATATGTATAGAATGTACACTAAAACCTATTTTACAATTGTTTCCTAGGATACTGAAAAACACTGCTCAGCTTTTGACATTATATGAACATTTACAAATGAGTGAATGTCGAGAATATACGTTTGTTACATTGGATGTGAATCTCTTTACAGTCATAAGCAATAAATATGGTATAACAGCTATTGAAAATGTTTTGATGGGTACAGCAAGGTTAGACATAAATGCAAGTCAACGTATATGTGCATTGCTTAAAACTGTGTTGGAAAATAACATTTTCCTATGTCAACTGGAAAAAACAGATAAAACTAATACAAAACAAGTAGCAGGCAACCTTGAGTCTGGAAAGCAGGCTTTAACTGGCAGAAAGCACAGAACCAAATATCCTTTTAACGCACACTTTTAATGTTCAAATAAAAAAGCGTTTTCGCCGTGACCCCTGTCACAGCTTCATCAGAAAAAAGACAGTTCTAACAGTTAAAAAGCATCCATTTAAATACAAACAGAAAGGAAATGACAAAATTCCATTTCCTGAACACTTAATTAATCTCAATATCATAAAAATACGTAAAATATAAACTACAAAACCACCAATCAAAGGTAGTTAAATAACTTATATGTAATAAATGTAAAAAGGAATATATATGTAAAAAATTTTCTGTTTGTATTTAAATGGATGCTTTTTAACTGTTAGAACTGTCTTTTTTCTGATGAAGCTGTGACAGGGGTCACGGCGAAAACGCTTTTTTATTTGAAGATTAAAAGTGTGCGTTAAAAGGATATTTGGTTCTGTGCTTTCTGCCAGTTAAAGCCTGCTTTCCAGACTCAAGGTTGCCTGCTACTTGTTTTGTATTTTCCTATGTCAGGGAAATCACCATCAGCAAAGACAAAGCATCGCGATGGGCACACCATGTGCTAATTCATATGAAAACCTTGTATTGGTTACTGGGAAGATTTAGTAATATTTAATATTCCCTATGAATGGAAAGCACATTTGTGCTATTATGTCAGGTTTGTAGATGATGTGTTTTTGCTGTGGAAAGGCACATATAATGATGTGGTATCTTTTGTGAGATACCTAGAAACGACAACAGACTTGATGAGATTTACAATGAAATGTTCGGAGACTGAAATAGATTTTTTAGATGTCCATACTAGTAAGGGTCTAGATGGGGCCATATAGACAACTATATATAAAAAAGAATGTTCGAAAATAACCTTTTGGCATACGACAGTATGCATCCCAGGCATACATTTAATAATATAATAAGAAGACAGGTACACAGGATTTCAAGCCTATGTACTGAGGATAGACAATTTAACAAGGAACTTGTTAATTTGGAACTCAATCTGAGGAACAGAGGTTATAAAAAGAATGAACTTGACAAAATAATTGCTGAAAGTAGCCACAATAGAATAAATACTGCCAAACCGTGGTTTTCTGCAAAGTCAGGACATACAGAAGATATAGGAAGGAAAAGGAATGTCAATAGTGCTAGAAAGGACAATAGTATTGTTGGACATGCACCATCATTTGGCTTTAGAAGAAATAAAAAATTAAAAGATATACTATGTCAAGAACAAGGTTTGGATAGTAAATGTAAGACTACATCCCAACGTAAAGGCACTTTTGGTTGCAGGCAATGTAAGGCCTGCTGTCATATCATGAATGGGAACAAATTTATATATTAGAAGCATACCAACCCCCCCACGCAAGTACATTAAGGTGCCAGGCTCAAAAAAACAAAAGTTCAACTGCAGAAGCCAGCACACAACATAGCAATTTGTTCAAGTCAAAGTTTAAACTCCAAGGATTTCATCCAAATAGGAAGCATTTAAAAAATTATTTCCGAACACCAAACAGGTGAAAAAGCATACCGGTTTCAGCTTATAGCCTTCATCAGTGCTAAGTAAATGTGCTCCCAAGAAGCAAATATGTAAATGAAAAATATATATTGTCACAACAACTTCATTGGTTGATTAAAATTGCTCATTAACACCAGGGGGGGAAACAAAGCCCCTAACTTAATTATCCACGTGTTCCTTATAATTTAAAAGGGAATGCAAACCCTCCTGCTGCATATATTGCTTTTGAATTCTATCAATAATGGTAAAATAAAATTTGGCAGTGGGATGTTTAAGGCTATGTTTAAATACGGCATTGGTGCTTCTGGTACACCTAATCCCACTTAAATGGTCAGATAATCTTAATTTAAATGGACGTGATGTCTGCCCTACATAAAAAGCTGAACAGGTACATTTAACCATGTATACCACCCAATCACTGCTACAGTTACCAAAAAACAAAATATCAAATATTTTAGGAGAATTAGGAGAGGTGAAGGAATCTTGTTTTGGGACAAAGTTACAAAAGCTACAATGCCTACAAGGATAGCAGCCCATTAATTTGTTGCCAACCAATCTCCTCTCTGTAACATTTTGTGCCATCTTAGTCCCTTTCTTATAATGACTTGAACCAGCCACTCATGCTCTTGCCTCTTCTACAGGAGAATTTACATCTTCCTGGTAATAGATCCTTTAACTTATCATCCATTTGTAATATATCCCAATGTTGATAAATAATCTTCTGTAAAAAAACAGTATGTATTTATTTATTTATTGACATTTGTTTCCAAAATCCATGATGAACCTAATAGGTACACCTTGTGTCTGATTTTTATCACAATATTTAAGAGTTTGTTGTCTATCAACTTGTTGTCCAGAAGTTATAGCTTTTTGAATGCTCCTATTAGGATAACCCTATTACGAAACCTTTGTGCCATATCTTTGGCCTGTATGTCATAGTCAGCTGCAATTTAACAAATTCTCTTAAGTCTTAAAAACTGAGATTTAGGAATGTTATTTATGACATGTTGGGGATGGCAACTGGTAGCATGATGAAGGGTATTCATCTGGGGATGTTGCCTATATACAGTGCTACTCAAAGTCCCATCATCTAGCGGATCACCTTCAGATGCCCGAAACGCCAAACCGCCGACACACAAATCACCAACACCAAAAGACCGACAACAAAAAATACCGACAACGCAAAACACCGAATACCATTACACCAACACACTACACGTTAACAACACAGTACACTACATAACATATCCACTATCCCTAACCCAAACCCTAACCCTAAGGTCCGACACTACCGCACACTTACCCTACCTGCACCCTAACCCTAACTCACTTACCCACCCCTAACCCCAAGGTCCGACACTACCGCACACTCACCCTACCTGCACCCTAACCCTAACTCACTTACCCACCCCTAACCCCAAGATCCGACACTACCGCACACTCACCCTACCTGCACCCCCTAACCCTAACTCACTTAACCCACCCCTAAACCCACAGTCCCTCACTATCGCACACACACCCTACCTGCACCCTAACCCTAACTCACTTAACCCACCCCTAAACCCACAGTCCCTCACTATCGCACACACCCTACCTGCACCCTAACCCTAACTCACTTAACCCACCCCTAAACCCACAGTCCCTCACTATCGCACACTTACCTGTCCGCTCCCGAACACTAAATCTCTCACTCTATCGCACACTTACCGAGTCCGTCGGGTTCTCACCTTGTCGGTCATCTGCGTTGTCGGTGTTTTCGACCCGTCGGATTCCGTGTCGGTGAAATGCGATTTCGGGCATCTGAAGGTGATCCCATCTAGCATATTCACTTCAACATCCAAAAAAGTGATGGTCTTTGGATGAAAATTTACTGTAAATTTAATGCCCCACTTATTTTCATTTAAATATTCTACAAATTCATGTAGCTAGATCTCATCGGACCGCCAAACAAGCCAACAGTCATCCAGATAATGGCACCAAATGTCTATAGCCACAATATAAATGTTATGACTAGCATCATATATCAAATGATGCTCAGTGAAGCCTATAAACAGCTCCGCATAAATGTGAGCAAAAGGTGCTCCCATAGCAGTCCCTTTTAGTTGCAAGTAGCATGAATTATCAAAGTAGAAAATATTTTTAGTCAAAACATGCTCGATGAGGCATAATAGGAAAGAATTAAACCCAGGATCATACAAAGAGGTATGTGTGAGCCAAAAATCCAAAGCTGATAGCCCCACCCAATGTGGATTAGTAGTATACAATGCACTAACATCAAGTATGCAAAACAACCAGCCTTTTTCAATCTGCATTTCTGCAATTCTGTTTAGGAACTGGGTAGTACCTTGTATACAAACCCTTACATGTACCAGAAGAGGTTTTAAATGTTTAGTCAAAAAGGCAGAAAGGGTTCTGTTAAGGAACCCCTCCCTGACACTATAGGTCTGATTCTTATGAATCTTTGATAACATGTAAAAACTTTGTTGAGTGAGGTTTACTACTGTTAAATGATATCTGACTTCTTTGGATATAATACCCTCTTCAAAAGCCAGAGTTAGAAACTTGTCAATCTCTTGTTTAAAGATCCAGAACCATCAACAGATAGGACTGATGGTCTAACAATTGATTAAGAGCCTCATTAAAATGCATGTCCCAGTTCCAGAGTACCACTGCCCAACCCCACCCCCGTCTGCCTGGTTAATAACAATATTCTGATTACTACTTAGTCTATTCAAAGCGTGTCATTCATCCTTAGTTAAATTGTCCCGGCCATTCATCCTTAGTTAAATTGTAACGGCCATCACGTGCATGTAGTTTTAAAAAATGTAGATCTTTCAATACTAAATTTTGGAACATTCCTACATGCTTATCCATGGGTGGCACAAATGAGTAAGTCCTAAATCAAAAATTCTGTAAATCTTGATTAGCATTATCAACCTGATCAAAATATAATTTTAAATTTAAATTCCTGCAAAAACTAACAACATCCTGGGCAAAAGAATATTCAGACAAAGAAAAATTGGGAACAAATCCCATACCTTATTAAGTAAATCACATTCTGCTTGTGTTAGATCTACAGAAGAAATGTTATGAACATTAAGATGGTCATTTATTTGCATATCAATATTGCCAACATGGTTTCCAAACTTGTTCCTTCTATGTTTTCTCCTTCCCCTCCTAGTTCTCCTAAAGGGAACTGAGAACTCCTTTTTCTTATTGGGTGGGGAATTAGATGGTGGGGTGCCCTCATTATCAGCAGTTGATGAAAAGTCATCAGCTGACGTGTCAGAAGTTTAGATTGTTTTAAGAAAGAACATTTTCTCTTTCTCTTAAAATTGGCCATTGTTGGAATCTTTTTATCACTAAACTGTACTGTTTTCCTTGCCTCAAATGGCTTGCCTGCAGAATAATCTAATCCCTAATATCACATTGGAATTTCCTGATCATCCTGGATTTAAGATTTTTCTCTATTTGCTTCAATCCACTACAAAGTAAGGAAACTTCTCCTGTATATATTCTTTCATATCATTAAGCAAAATAAGAAAATATCCTTACAAGAGCTAAGCTCAGAAGCCTCTGTTTCTTCCATATTAGTAGCCCGAGTACAGGTATCAAAAATATGTAGATTGTCCTTGTCTGCCAAAAGGCCTTGTATAATGTGAGTAAGAGCCATTAAAAAAACCTCAGACCCCAAATAAGAATCAAAACTTGTTAATTCCATCCTTCCGTTTTCCCCACTGTTGATGCAATAGCCCAGAGAAAACTAGGAAGTAACAAACCTAGTATAATTAACTTACAATACTAAAAGTATACGTAAATTAATCTAAAAAAAAGACTAAGGCCAAAAACAACAACAAAAGTCTATTCATAACTAATCATGAAATAATTATCCACAGCCAAGATTATATTTGGGGTACTACATTCCAATATGTGGTCCATATATGCATCCAAAGAAATGTTTGGGGCCCCATTGCTTATCAATCCCCTCCCAAAAGAGCTCATAAAAATAATGCATATTGCACCACAGAGTATAAGAAAATACCAATATATATCAATAGATCCTGTCACTGATTCTAAAATAAAAAATGGCAAAATAACTATTATACCCTTAGTTTCACATACTAGAAATAACTGCTGACCTTGGATATTCTTAAACACTGACGACTGCTTAGTTCTCAATATTCAAAACCAAATCAATGTTTGGTAAATTCCAGTCATCAGCAAACGTATACTATAGAAAAGAGCATTCCAAAAAACTATAAATGTAGTCAAAAAAATCCAATAGGCAGGCAAAAGACATAAGAAAAAATACAAAATGCAACCCTTTACATGTCCCCCTTATTCATTGTTATACATTCTTAATAAAAGCGAGACAATCTGCATAATATATGTAAGAAGTCAACCCTAATGTTTCAGAATACCTCTGATTTCAAATTCAACTCCACATTATGAAAATCGGAACTACATAAACAAATGTTAGTCCAAACAGCTTTGGATACCTGCGTACACTAAAAGCCCATTACAATATGGTGACTGTTCGCTTAAGAAACCAAAGACAATTGTGAAACAGGTAAATAATTAGAAAGCAACAATAGCCACCAACTGTATCTGAATATCCCAAGACATACATGAACAATATGGACTTTACCAAATGTCCAATGTTCAATCTCAAAATTATGAGCAAAAATAGCCCAAGTTCCCAAACTTCATACACACATCTCACTGCTCATATTCATTGTTTGTAATTCGTTATGAGTCCACACAATAGGTCAATTAGTTCTGATACCAGTTCATAAACCTTCCAGATGAAAAAAGTCCAATAAACTCATTCGTATCCCTCAACAGGCGACAGCATTCACTTCATCGCAGTACACAAAGTTGCATCACAGTGGAAGAATTTAGCCGGTAAACAATCCAAATATTACAAACCGGAACAAGCAGAAGTCCCAGTTAAGTAGATAAGCCCGATGGATGTTGTTCTAGGATCCTCAAACACACAAAAAAAAAAAGTCACATACCAGTTCACAAATTATTTTGATGAAAACCATATGCATTGTCCACAAAAAATCCGTTTGCAGGCGAAAGTATTCGCTTCATCACAGCAGACAAGAAATTACACCAATGTAAACAATACCCCCCAAAACCAGAAAGTCCCAAAATTGTTGTAGACAAAAAAAAAACTCTATAGGAAGGAATCCTGAGCTTAAAACTAAGCCGATATGCTTAGTTAGATGAAATGGTCTATGAAAAGCCTCACAGAACAAGACCTATTGCACCAACAGCATGGGGAAAAACAAAATGAATCCAGTAGAAGCCTACCAACTCCACGCAAGTACGGTAAGGTGCCAGGCTCAAAAAAACAAAAGTTCAACTGCAAAAGCCAACACGCAATATAGCAACTTGTTCAAGTCAAAGTTTAATCAAACACTAAGGATTTCATCCAAATAGGATCATTTAAAAAATTATTTCCAAACACCAAATAGGTGAAAAAGCACACCAGTTTCAGCTTATAGCCTTCATGAGTGCTAACTAAATGTGCTTTCAAGAAGCAAACATTTAAATGAAAAATACATATTGTCACAACAATTTCATTGGTTGATTAAAACTGCTCATTTTCACCACGGGGAAGCAAAGCCCCTAATTTAATTATCCACATGCGTTCCTTATAATTTAAAAGAGAATGCAAACCCTCCTGCTGCATATATTGCTTTTGAATCTTATCAATAATGGTAAAAGAAAATTTGGCAGTGGGATGTTTAAGGCTATGTTTTTATAGGGCATTAGTGCTTCTAGTACACCTAATGTCACTTAAATGCTCAGATATTCTTAATTATAATGGGCAACGAATATATTCTAAATGGCTATGCGGACTGTAAAACACAGAATATAGTTTATCTGGCTGTGTATCCAAAAACAAAGGCAGGAACCACGAGACAGCACCAAAAAATAGAAATACAAATTTAATCCGCTTAAGCGCTTTTCGTTTGTCACAATATACAAACTTCTTCAGATAGAAAAGACCTCACTTAGGAATGCTTTAAATACACAATCAATTAACATCTCAATTATTCAATAAGATCATTTAAAAGAATAGTTACTTTTTATGCACACCAAAGGCATTTTAAACAATCAATGCATTTAAAACAGTAGCGTCCTTAAGCTTAAGAGTCTCACTAGATAAAACATCTTAGATATTGGAAGACATTTAGGGTTTGTTTTATATCACTTCATAGGACGGTACTTGTGTAAAATTATAGAATTCACTACTTTTTGAATAGTTTTAAATATTCAATTTTATTGTCAAAGTTAGGATTTCCTATATATACTCCTTTAGTCATATTAAAATATATATCTTTATTTAGTTAGTGTAGCGGTGCTTGCTTTAGGTTTTAAATGCATTGATTGTTTAAAATGCCTTTGGTGTGCTTAAAAAGTAACTATTCTTTTAAATGATCTTATTGAATAATTGAGATGTTAATTGATTGTGTATTTAAAGCATTCCTAAGTGAGGTCTTTTCTATCTGAAGAAGTTTGTATATTGTGACAAACGAAAAGCGCTTAATCGGATTAAATTTGTATTTCTATTTTTTGGTGCTGTCTCGTGGTTCCTGCCTTTGTTTTTGGATTTAGTTTGTTTTTTGCCTGTTATCTGGCTGTGTGCCAGAAAAAGAAGTTATGTACTCACCATAACGTACCATCTGAGTAGGTAACTTCATTTGAGACAGCTTTCAAAGCTAAAGATCCGAGCTCTCAGCTCCTCCCCCTTACCCATAATACCCTGCTACCTCCCTCCAGTCCTCAGATCGAGTTTGCCAAATTATCAAGCAACAAACAGCCAAACCGTACTCAAAACTAAAAATGCTAACCTGATGCCTAACAGAAGGAAGACATTCCGTCATGACTATGACCACGAACAGGTTAGGGGAAGGAGGAGGGGGGTTGGTTGCTGACAAATGAAGTTACCTACTCAGATGGAATGTTATGGTGAGTACATAACTTCTTTATCTGAAGTAGTTAACTTCATTTGATCAGCAACCTGTGGGACAGAGTCCCCAGCTACCAAAAACCTGGGAGGTCCTCAAGGAAAGAATATTCCGGAGCACTGCGGAGCCAAATGCTGCCCTCCCTCTGGCTATCAGATCCAGCTTGTAGTGTGAAATGAACGTATGAGAAGAGGCCCAAGTAGCCGCTGAACAGATGTCATCTAAGGGAACTCTTGACCAAAATGCTGCAGAGGTAGCCATAGAACCGGTAGAGTGAGCATGAACCCCCAAGGGTTTTGGCCGACCAGAAGCTTTATACGCGTGTAAGATGCAGTGGGATATCCATCTAGCTAAAGTAACTTTTGTAACTGGCTTGCCTAAGGATGGCTTAGCGAAGGAAACGAAAAGTTGCTCCGATTTGCAAGAAGCAGCTGTCCTGTGCAAATAAAATCGCAATTGTATATGCACATCTAACAAGTGCAGTCTGTATTCCCCTTTGTTTTGAAAGTTGGGGAAGAAAACAGGCAAATTGATGGCTTGATTGATATTGGCCTCGGAGGCCACTTTAGGTAAGAATGAAGGATTAGTCCTGAGAGATACTCTGTCCTTATGGAAGACCAGATACGGTGGATTCGTACAAAGGGCTTGAAGTTAAGATACGCTTCTAGCTGAAGTAATTGCAATCAAGAAGGCAGTTTTCCAATATAAGAATTTTAAGTCAACAGAAGCTGCAGGTTCAAAAGGTGGGTCAGTTAGAACCTGAAGAACTAATGTTAAGTCCCATGGAGGAACCACATTCTTGTCAGGAGGTCTTAACAGAAAGGTGCCCTTCAAGAAGGTCTTGCATATCTTAGAGGAAGCCAAGGGTCCAAGGTTGTCCACAGTGTGGAAATGAGAAATGGCCACCATCTGAACATTCACAGTAGAAGAACTGGCCCCTTGATGAAAAATGTGGGACAGAAATTCAAGAACTGCTGGAATGGGAGCCGTAAAAGGGTCCAAATCCCTATGTCTGGCCCAGATGGAAAAACGCTTCTATTTACTCTTGTAGATCTTCCTGGTAGAGGGCTTATGTGCCGCCACCAGGATAGATTTTACGGGAGACGAGATACCGGGAGTCCTAGCCACTAATGGAACTGGATCAGCCAAGCCATAAGCTTGAGGTCGCTCAGATTCGGGGTTTGCAATCCCGATGGATGAGAAATCAGGTCCGGAATTGGATCTAAGACCCAAGGAGGAGCTATTATGTGAGACTGTAGATACGGGAACGAGATCTGACGAGGCCAGAATGGGGCTATGAGGATTATTTTGCTCCCCAACAGACGAGCTTTCTGTAAAAATTTCGTCATTAGCGGGAGAGGAGGATAAGCATAAAGAAGACCGGGTGGCCAAGCATGAACTAGAGCATCACTGGGGCTCTCCCTTGGTGGGGGAATTAGAGCGAAAAATTTGCTGCACTTTGCGTTTGAAGGAGACTCGAAGAGATCGCAGCAAGGCTGACCCCATCTGAGGAAGATCTGTTTCTCTACTAAGGGGTTCAAAGACCACTCGTAAGGTGTGAGGATAGACCGACTCAACTTGTCCGCTAGACTGTTGGACTGACCCGGAATGTGCATTGCTATCAGAAAACGGTTGGTGGAAATCGCCCATTCCCACACTCATGGCCTCTCGACAAAGAGGGTAAGACCTGGTTCCTCCCTGTTTGTTGATGTACCAGACCACCGCCATGTTGTCTGTCTGAATTGCAATAGTCCCCGAAGGAAGAAGGTCCTGAAGGGCTTACAACGCTAAAAGCACCACCCTCATCTCCAGAACATTTATATGCAGAACGGTCTCTACAGGGGTCCACGTGCCTTGGACGGTTCTACCCATGCAATGCCCCCCCCCACCCGAGGCGAGAAGTGTCCATGGTCACCGTGGTTTGGGCTTGAGGCATCACAAACGGTCTCCCTTCCTGAAGCTCTCGGGAATGAAGCCACCAAAGAAGGGAGTCCCTGCAAACCCTGCTTAGGGGAATCGGTGAATCCAATGGATGTAGGAGGAGGGACCATTGGACCTGAAAGGTCCATTGAAGGACTCTCATGTGCAGACGGGCAAGAGGTGAAAGGCTGATGGCTGCCGCCATAGATCCTAGGGCTCTCAGGACTAATTCCGCGGGTGGGGCTGGGGACTGTAGAAGCGCTATTACATGAACTGACAAGGTACGTAGCCTGTCCGCTGTCAGAAAGGCCTTGGACTGAAGTGTGTCTAGGACTCTCATGTGCAGACGGGCAAGAGGTGAAAGGCTGATGGCTGCCGCCATGGATCCTAGGGCTCTCAGGACTAATTCCGCGGGTGGGGCTGGGGACTGTAGAAGCGCTATTACATGAACTGACAAGGTACGTAGCCTGTCCGCTGTCAGAAAGGCCTTGGACTGAAGTGTGTCTATCCTGGCCCCTATGAAATCCAGAACCTGAACAGGATGAAGAGATGACTTCCTGAAATTTAGGGTAATGCCTAGGTGATGGGCCAAGAGTAAAAAATAATCCCTGGCAGAACACAGTAGATGCCTGGTGGGGGCGGTGAGGAGCCAGTCGCCCAGGTATGGAAAGACCAGAATTCCCTGAAGTCTCAGGTGGGCCGCCACAACTGCCATGACCTTGGTGAACACCTTGGGGGCTGTGGTGAGGCCGAACGGGAGGACCCTGAACTGATAATGACTGGCCCCCAGCTGAAAGCGGAGAAACCTCCTAGATCGCCTGTCCATGAGAATATGGTAGTATGCATCCTTGAGGTCTATGGAGCACATCCAGTCATTCTCCTCTGAAAGGGGAGAATAGATTCAAAGTTGACAGGTCGAGAATTGGCCTTAAGTCCCCCGTCTTTTCTGGCACCAAAAGGAACCTGGAGTAATTGCCCGACCCGGACTGCTCTGGGGGGAAGTGCTGGATGGCCTTTTTGTCTAGCAATTTCTTTATTTCTGAAGCCACAGCCTCCCTCTGATTGTGTGGACATCAGGGAGGCGCTTCCCTAGCGGGGGAAGATTCATGAAGGGAATAGAGTAACCTCTGGATGTTATTCGGAGCACCCAGCGATCTGTAGTAATGGACTCCCAATTTGCTAGATGCTCCAAAAAACGCCCCCTGACTGCCACCAGAGAGGGACAGTCAGGTAACCCCTCAGGGTTGCTGGTGCGGGTCGGTCAGACGGCCCTCCTCTGCCTCTGGGCTGGCGTCCACCTTGTCCTCCCCTGCCTCTGAAGGACGAAGGGTCCGGAGCGGGACGGGACTGCTGAGACTTCCGGAACCACATCTTCTTTTGTCCCCTCTGGTTCCTTGAGAAGGACCTTTGAGGAGCCGAGAAGCGGATTCCAATGGCAGACAGTGTGTCTTCCCGTCTTTTTCGCTCTGGAGCAGCGTATAGCGGACGGTTTTGCTGAACAGCGTAGAACCATCAAAGGGAGCGTTCGTGAAGGACGTCTTGAAGGGTTCCGCAAAGTTGGAGCCAGGCATGGTGCCGCAAGGTGACCCCTGCTCCGCTGGCTCTAGCCACCCCCTCTGTGGCATGGGAGAGAAGCCGCATAGAAGTGTTAGATATCGACTTTAGAGTGGCCATGCGAGCCGAGAAGGTTCGTTTGTCCTCGGCCACCATGGACTCTGGGGGAGACCCAGCGTACTCTTATCAGATCCCGCTGAAGCCTAATGACATGTGCCAGGTAATTCAGCGCCCTTATGGAAAAGGTGGCTGAAGCAAACATCCACTTTTCAATGCGGTCCATCGTCTGAGAATCCTTATCAGGAGGATGGACCGAGGAACTTTCTTGTGCTAGTTCCTTCTTGGTGGCAGCCGCCACCACCATGGCATCTACTGGGGAACCTTTATTCCATGCCGGCTTGTCTGCGGGGGGACTAAGGATTTTATCCGGTCTCCCAGGGATTGGCTCCACAGAGTCCGGATCCTTCCAAGCCCTGGTAGTAATCAGGTCTACCAGGAGGTCGGCCGAGGGGGGGGCACCCAAGAGGTAGACAGGTCTGCGTCAAACGCCTCCAGAAACACAGACTCATCTGAGGAAGGTTTCTGGGCTGACCATCCCCCTCTAATGTGCATCTCCATAATGTCTCCAAAGGAGATGTCCTCGGGGGTGACCTGAGGGAACTTTTCCCTTCCTCTAAGTCCGTGTTCTCCGTGAGGTACTCGGGGGAGTCCAAGTGCCTCCTCTTACACTTTCGTTTGTGAGGGACCACCTCGGCGGGACGTCCGAAGAGGGCTCACCAACGGGGTCATGTTCCTCTACAGGAACTAACTGGGGTGCAGACGCAGGCTGTCCCTGGGGCCGGACGATGGAAGACAGGCCCATATGCGAGGGAGTGAAGGGTGGATCCGTAGCATGAACCGGGGACTTCAAACTCCTCGACAGCACCCTCTCCACCACGTCAAAGGCGAACCACTCTCCACAGGCTCCGACGCGAGGACCGGCGCCGGAGCCAATGCAATCAAACCCGAAAGGGAAGTGTGCTCTGATCGCAACGGAGCCGAAGACACACTCACCCCTGTGGATTTGAAGCTCTGGTCCGAAAGATGACCCGATAAACTCGAGGGTAAGGATGGTATAGAAGTAGCAACTACTATCGCCGCCGACTCCCCGGCTCCAAGACTACTCTGATCCAATGGCTCCGAAACCCGATAGTGGATCAGAGAAGGAGCGATGGGTGCAAAGAAAGGGGCCGAGCTCCCCCCCCCCACGGGGGGGGGGGGAGAGGCAGGAACACTCCCATCTGCATCTCGGCCTGCAGGAATCGACACATCATCCGGTCCATATCCACGTCGGAAAGGCGCCTAGTTGACCTAGAAGTCGTCGCCGAGGCAGGCCGGGAAGGCTGCCTAGACGACCTTGAAGGTGACCTGGACTCCTCCTCCGGCTCCAGAGAGAAGCGTGGGGAGCGGAACCGAGAGGGGGAAGACCTGGAAACCCTCATGGGGGAACAGAGCATCTTCGCCAGCGGGGCCGAAGGGACTGATTCGGCCCGCCGCTTGTGACTTTTGTGTCTATCTCTCTCTTTCTCTCTCTCTCTATGCCTCTTCTCTTTCTTAGAAGAGTCCCCCTCTCCCTGGGAAACAGTAGGAGGTTGAGTCCCAGCCAGGGAAGGGGGAGCTGAAGGCTGGACAGTCGCAGCCGCGACTGGCGCCACTGAGGGAGAGGAGGAAGAAGAATCCGGGGGCAAGAGCCCCACCAAGATTAACTTGTTCCTCCTGTCCCTCAGAGCCCGGGGGTTAAAGGCCGCGCAGATTTGGCAGCCCGATGTTAAATGGGCTACCCCCAGGCAGAGAACGCACTGAGTGTGGCCATCCGCCATCCAACAGCTTATTACCACACTCAGCGCATTTCGAAAAAATGACCTTAGGGCCCTCGGTCATGACACTCACGCACACACCCTAACACACACAGTAAGGGGAAGGGGAAAAACTCTAAATTACAACTAAAAAGAATCAACAATGATTTAACTTAACTAAAGGTTCTGAAACACACTCACACATAAAAAGCTCTACAAATTTTACAGAAAATCTCCCAAATTACACTCACCAAAATGCCAAGAGCTCATCCCTTATTCTTCAAGAAGCCGCAGCAAACAATCTGGGAACTGGAGGGAGGTAGCAGGGTATTATGGGTAAGGGGGAGGAGCTGAGAGCTCGGATCTTTAGCTTGGAAAGCTGCCGGCTCGGATCCAGGTCGGATACGATACCCACAGGTTCCTGATCAAATGAAGTTAACTACTTCAGATATGTAGTTTGTTCTATGTGGGGAAAACGAACTGTAGACTAAAACAAGAAGTTATGTACTCACCATAATGTTCGATGTATGTAGTCCATCTCGCCTCACATTCTTACCTGTGGGTTCGGAGCCGAATATCGGCTCCGACTCGGCCGATTTTACTAGCTCGAAGTCTTTCATTGGCTGGGCTAAGCAGGTATCCCAAGGTGCACTGCTCCATATCCCCAGATCTAGTTTGCTGTGAAACACATTTGTACTCCATGCACACATCACATCCAGATAAAGAATAAGCTAAGCAAGGGAACTCTATAGATGACAACCTAACCTCCAAATCATCCAGGAAGGGGGAAGATGGGAGGGGAAGTAAGAATGTGAGGCGAGATGGACTACATACATCAGTGTTATGGTGAGTACATAACTTCTTGATGTTATGTAGTCCTATCTCGCCTACATTCTTACCCGTGGGACAGCGTCCCTAGCACCTACATCCTGGGTGGCTCATAGGAAAATACTCCTGAGAACTGTGGAGCCAAAAGAGGACCTACCACTGGAGACCACGTCCAATTTGTAATGAGAAACAAATGTGTGAGGTGAAGCCCAAGTAGCTGCAGCACATGTATCATCCATTGACAATCTGGTTTGATAGGCTGTGGATGTGGAAACAGCCCGAATAGAATAAGCCTTGACCAGAAATGGCAGATCATTACCTCCTGCTTTATAGATGAAAGAGATACAACTATCTATCCATCTAGACAGTGTGACCCTGGATACCGGGGAACCCATTCGATTTTCCAAAAAAGAGACAAAAAGTTGGTCAGACTTCCGGATATCTTTTGTTCGGTGTAGATAGAAGCATAATTGTCTATGTACATCCAATTGGTGAAATCTAAATTCTGCCTAGTTAGAAAAGTGGGGAAAGAAAACAGGCAGCTCAATGGACTGATTTAGGTTAGACACGGAAGCCACTTTAGGAAGGAACGAGGGGTTTGGTCTGAGAGAGACCCTCTCTTTATGGAAGATCAAATATGGAGGTTTGATAGAGAGGGCTTGAATTTCTGAAACTCGCCTTGCTGAGGTGACTGCTGTTAAGAAGCCTGTTTTCCATGTCAAGAATTTCAATTCGCAGGTAGCTGCTGGCTCAAAGGGTGGCAAAGTAAGGGCTAGTAGAACGAAATTGAGATCCCAGGGCATGATGGGTTCAGAGCAACAGAGTACCTTTAAGGAAAGCCTTGCATAGTCTATGCGCCATGAGACTAGTTTCATTCACTACGTGGAAATTAGATATCGCCGCCAGTTGAACTTTGATGGTGGCTGATGCGGACCCCTGATGGAAAAGCATAGACAAAAACTCCAGAACTGAATTTATTGGAGCTGTGTAAGGATCAATGCCTCTGGTATGTGCCCAGATAGAAAACCTTTTCCATTTACTAGAATAAATCTTTCTAGTGGATGGTTTATGAGAGGACGATAATATATGGGCCACTTCCGGTGAGAAATTATGAAGTCTGACTAACGATGGAAGTGGAGTAGCCAGGCTGTCAACCGGAGGGTCATCAGGGAGGGGTGGAACTGTCCCGAAATGTGAGTCAGTAAATCTGGTTGAGGGTCCAGAGTCCAAGGAGTGTCCACAGTGAATTGCTGAAGAAAGGGGAACCAAACCTGACGAGGCCAGTGTGGAGCAATCAGAATAATTCTGCTACCCAAGGATTGCGCTTTCTGAATCACCTTTGACAGCAGGGGAAACGGAGGGAAAGCATAAAGCAGACCGGAGGGCCAATTGTGAACCAGAGCGTCCCTGGGTGACTCCCCCTGTGGGGGGATCAGCATGAAGTAGTTGCTGCATTTCGCATTGAGGGGGCTGGCAAAAAGGTCACAGCAAGGCTGACCCCATCTGCTGAAGATTCGCTCTGCAACCAGGCGATTCAGGGACCACTCGTAAGGCATCAGGATAGCTCTGCTTAGCCTGTCCGCAATCACGGTGGACTTCCCCGTAATGTGCGTTGCCACCAGAAACCGTTGGGAAGTTACTTCCCAATGCCACACTCGCATGGCCTCTCTGCACAGAGAGTAAGACCTGGTTCCCCCTTTCTTGTTTAGATACCACACTACTGACATGTTGTCTGAGTGTATCGCAATCGTCCCTAGAGGAAGAACACTCTGAAGTGCCTGCAACGCAAGAAGCACTGCTCTCATCTCTAGGACATTTATATGCAAATGTATCTCGTGTTCTTGCCACATGCCTTGGACTGTCCTGCCGAGATAATGCCCCACCACCCCATCTGGGAGGCGTCCGTGGTCACCGTGGCAACCGGGATGGGTGGAACGAAGGGCTTTCCCCCGTTCAAATTGTTGGTGCACAGCCACCAACCGAGGTCCTGCTTGCATCTGTCCGTGAGTAAGATGGGATGAGACAGTGGAAGTCTTTGGAGAGACCATTGAACAAAGAGGAGCCATTGGAGAATTCTCATGTGTAATCTCGCTAGAGTGACCAACATGATTGTTGCTGCCATGGTCCCTAGGAGTTGGAGAACCCATCTTGCCTTCGCTTGTCTGAGGGGCATCAGCATGTGTACCTGTTGTTGTAATACTCTGATCCTTTCTTGAGGTAAAAATGCTCGCATTCAAATGGTGTCTAATTCTGCTCCTATAAAGGTGACACGCTGTGAGAGCAATAAGGCAGATTTTTCCCAATTTATTGTTATACCCAACTGGTGACGTAGATTGATGGCAGCGTCCCTAGTTTGAACTAGTTGATGCTTGATGGGAGCGGTAAGGAGCCAGTCGTCCAGATACAGAAACACCTGGAATCCCTGACTTCTCAAGTGAGCCGTCACTTGCTGAACACCCTGCGGCTGTGGTAAGACCAAAGGGCAGGGCTCAAAACTGGAAATGACTGGCTCCCAGCCGGAAGCGTAGGTGACTCCTGGATGCTCTGTCCATTTTCACATGGTAGTAAGCATCCTTGAGGTCGATGGAGCACATCCATACCTCCTCTCCCAACAATGGGAGAATCAATTGTAGTGTGACCATACGGAACTTAGACTTGTGTACGTAGTTGTTGAGTTGGCTGAGATCTAGTATGGGTCTCAGGTCCCCTGTTCTTTTCAGCACCAAAAGAGTAAGTGCCTAATATGATTTGGTTTGAGGGGACACGCTGGATGGCTCCTTTTTCTAGCAGCTGCGAGACCTCTGAGGCTGCTTGATCCCTTTGACTGGGTGGTACGTCTGGGATTTTTCTGATTGGCGGGGGTACCGATGAGAATGGAATGATGTAACCTCTGGAAATTATCCGTGATACCCATCGGTCCTGGGTAATGCTTTCCCAGGCTTCTGGATATAAGGAAATTCGACCCCCAACTGGCTCCGGATAAGCACAGTCGAGCACACCCTCAGGAATGAGAGTATGGAGAACCACGGAAGGAGTCACGGTCTCCCGAGTTGCAGGGGCCACCTCTGCCTCTTGGGCGACGTCTCCCTGAATAACCCCCCACCCCTGCCTTTGGATGGGGGGGGTTCACCTTGTGCGGCAGGAAAAAAACCTCTGTGATTTCATGAACCACACCCCCCCCCCCACTGGGCCTTGGGGTAAGGCCTAGAAGGAAGGGAAAAAAGGACCCCTACGGCAGACAGGGTCTTTTCCTCTTGCTTGCACCTGGTGAGGGTGTCTTTCATTTTGGTCCCACACAAGGAGGAACCACCAAAGGGGGCGTCAGTAAAGGAAGACTTGAAGGCCTCCGCAAAGTGAGACAGGCGCAGCCAGGCTTGCCTTCTAAGGGCGACCCCTGAGCTTGCTGCACTACTCTCTCCCTCGGCTGCATACGAAATGAGCTGTATTGGATGAGTTGACAATGGAGTTGAGGGTAGAGACCTGGGCATTAACCATCTGAGCCACCGCCTCAGGAAGTTACCCGCAAGAGTATCTCCTAACTCTTTGAGGAGATCTCTCTGGAGCTGAGTGAAGTGAGACAGGTAATTCAGCGACCGTAATGTAAAGGTCGCTGATGAGAGGGTACGCTTCCCGTACCGGTCCATGGTCCTAGACTCCTTGTTAGGAGGATGGACGGATGAAGAAGACTCTGCTACTTCCTTCTGGGTGGCTGCCACCACCATCATGGCATCTACAGGGACTCCTTTTGACAGAAACTCTTTACCCTGGGGGGCAGAAAGAAACTTGTTGGGACGCCTGGGCATGGGCTCCCCAGAATCAGGGTTCTCCCACACTCTTCGACAAATCAAGTCAAGGTGTTCGTCAAAGGGTGGAGACACCCAGGAGGCGGAGGATTGAGCACCAAAAGCCTTAAGGAATACTGACTCCTCCTCGGAAGGGGCTTTGGAAGGCCAGTCACCTCTTTGTTTCAGTATCTCCAGGATATCGGGGAAGGAAACATCATCAGAGGATGACTTGGGGGGACCCCTCCGATTCCTCGAGGTCAGTATCAGAGGTGAGGGACTCATCTTGGGGGTCTATGTGCTTCCTCTTGCACATTTTCTTTCTGAGCGGCTCCTCAGACACAAGCTCTGATGGACTCTCAGAAATCTGGGGACCACTCATGGGGGTATCCCTAGGCCCTGGTGCTCTGCTGTCCATGGATGGGTGGTAAACAGAAGCTCTCACCGTGGTGGGGGACAGAGTGACCGACCCGCCTGATGTAGCTGACGATCTGGCCAGCGCGGTCCGCAAATCCTCGAAGGCCCCCCCCAGTCCGAGGCCATGACAGGTGTCGGAGTTCCCCGAGCCGAAGCACCGAGAGGGAGACTAGGAACCAAAATAAGTCCCGAGATGTCCCCCTCGGGCCTGACCGAAGAATCCCGAGTCCCGAACCCCGAGGATGGAGCCAATGGGGTCAGAGCCAATGCCGGTACCGATGGAGCTGAATGGGGCATCGGAGCCGGCCTAGAAACATCATGCGGCACGGAACACTCCTGCTCCGAAGACAGAGATGTGCTTGGAGGAGGAATGATTGAAGAAGGTGTCGGGATGGGCTACGGAGCCGACTGGGTCGGAGCCGAAAACAATTTTGGCAAAACTGGTGACTGGAGGAGCCTCTGAACCACCCTATCCACATCCACATCCGAAAGGGTCCTGGAGGATTTGGAGGACAGGGATGGATCTCCTCTCAGGAGAAGTAGGTTTGAGACTGGGCGATCGGCTCCTAGGAGGTTCCAATACAATTGGAGCCGACGCCGGTTCCATAGATACCAATCCTTCCTGCGGCCCCGAGGACAGTGGAGCCGAGGAGGTCAATGCAGTTTTAGACATTTTCTCCAGTGGCTCCGATGAAGCTGACGGAGCCAGAGATCTCTTTTTTGACTTGCCAGATTTAGACTTGCCACTGGAAGCCAAATCCATAGCCTCTTCAAAAGAGGGTTTTAATAGTCCCTTTAATATTAGCTTATTCTTTCTCTCTTGCAGAACTCTAGGGCTGAACGCATGACAAAAACTGCAGGATTCCTGCAGATGGATGGCTCCTAAGCAGTAGACACAAATGGAGTGCCCATCGGTTATGGACATTTTGTACCCACATTTTGAGCACTTCTTAAACCCCGAAGGTTTATGCTCCTTCGTATCCTCAGACATTTTAAATACTGCGCCCACAACACAAAACCAAGTCAGTACAAAAAACAGGTGTTCACTCTATAAAGGCGGGAACGACACTGAGGTGATCAACACCAAAACAGCGATCAAACACACACAAAAACTTTAGCACAATCTTGAACAATGGATAGGAACTCACGGAGAGGGTAGCCAAAACCTCTAATTTAAATGGTTTAGACGAACACAGAAGGCAACAGAGGAGAACTAGGACCTCTAACTGAAACGGGCCTAGCCCGAGGAACAGTAAGAGGGATACCACACAAAAAACTCACAATCACAAAACCTAACGCACCAGACAAAGTTAGACAGACTTAAACAAATAGCTATGAAAATAGCTTTAGACTGAATCAAACTTTTCTTAAATCAAGAAAAAGAAGGTACTTGGCCACAGCCAAGCGAGACCACGTCCTAGCTACACGAGCGGCAAACAAGATCTGGGGATATGGAGCAGTGCACCATGGGATACCTGCTTAGCCCAGCCAATGAAAGACTTCGAGCTAGTAAAATAGGCAGAGTCAGAGCCAATATTCGGCTCCGAACCCACGAGTAAGAATGCAGGCGAGATACGACGCATGTGTCAGATGTACGACTGAAAAATATACACAATGCCCTATATCAGCACATAAAAATGAATACGGATCATGCATTTTTGTTCATGGTTCTACAAATTGTATGCAATAACATTAGGGGTGGAAATTTAGTTAACCACACTGAATATAATGAGTTGAAAGGGATTATTCGACTGGGGGCTGAAAAAGCTCCTGGTTTGAACGGAATTGTACCTTTAAAACCAGCACTGAAGAGAAGGAGGGTGCAATACTAACAGATGATTGGTTGATAACATTTTAAATTCAAGTTTGTGTAGTGTATTTATCTGATGATGGGCTTGAACCTGAAAGCGCTTATCTATCTGTGATTTCTGGATTTTATTATTGTTTTAATAAAAGTATAACTTGGTCTGGTGGCTCATTTGCCATTTTATTTACTTCAGTTTTCATTTGTTGGACGTTGTTGGCAGTGGACCTTTGGTGGAAGGTTTTAATTATATACGCTTATGAATCTATAAGCAGAACAAAGGATTCTGAGCTGGAAGAGGCCTCATGTTAGTTTTCTGGGCAAAAAAGACTCTAGAAACAAGAGTCCAATCCCAATGTTTCTTATTCTCAAGGTCATATCTGTCTTTCAAGAAATGACAGTAGCATTTATGCAAAGAAACAATGAGCCTGTACCCCACAATCAACATCCTCAGACCACATGCGAAATAAACCATAATCTTTTGCAAAAAGGATATATTCAGTTAATTCTGAAGTGGGGGAGGGATGAAAATTCACAGTCTACAATGATACTTTTCAATCCATATAGAACAGACAAAATGAATGCTGGTTCTTGCCGCTGCACAATCTTCCACAATGATAGCATGTAAGTACAGTAAAAGTGATTAAATAAAATATCGAAGTTCTACCTGAGAGAAAAATTAAAAAGTACTAGTGTAAGTTCAGTGCCTAACCCAAGGAAGACAGGCAAAGAACTGGAGCATGTACAAGAGATATCTCTGTGATAACCACCGGTTGCCACAAATAGTCAATACTGAGAAAGAAAAAGAAAACAGATGACTGACATAGATACATCAGGTTACAAAAGGGAGCCCTTTAAGCCTGACACAAGCTTCTAGTGCCTTACAAATGCCAGTTCAATGCATGTTACTTGCTGCAGGAGTAAGACAAAAACTAAACTTTTAAGATTTTTAAACTATGGGTTTCATATTACACAGTTCAAAAACTTGAATAAAGACACTTGGTTCCAGAATATGGTGGCAGAGTTCAAGTACTCCACTTTTTTAAGCTCTGCATTCAAAATGTCAACAAGTATGTTCCACACACAGCTGCTCCTTGAGAGATGCACCATTTTTCTAACATTCATTTCTTAATCATGTAAATAACCATACATACAGTGTATGACAAAGATTTGTTACCCAAGAAAAATGATCAAATTATAGGCTTACGGTGCATGAGACAAGTTTGATTTTTCTTTTCCACATAAAGTACAGGCTAGTTATATTTTACTTTCCAATATACTATGATAAAAAGTAAAACTACATTAACTGCCATTTTGTTTATTTTTGCTTTAAACTTGCATTCAGTACTTTTGGCTGTGCAAGCTTGGATGTCAGACATTTTAGGACTACAAGTACAATTTTCATTGTTACAAATGGACTGCACTGTAAAGCTATACTGGTTTTAAAAAATGACATCAGAAGCCAACTCTGTGGCGCAGATGGCTGAAGCACTGTTACCCACATATCTTCACAATGAATAATGGCTCAACTACTGGAGGAGCAGGCCAAGAAAGGTGACAGTTAGCACCTATCCTGTTTCACTATTCATGGGAGAGGGAAGAAATCTCATCCTGCCATGCTGGCAATTCCTAATGGAGGCTACTGGAATGCACAAGACTTCAGTGGGATGGGTTGAGATAGTGATCAAGTAATGCGTGATACGGCAATCGGGGTGACATGTATGCAGCTGCCTGCATATCTAAACAAGGTACGGCACAGAAATCCTCATTTCAGTACAGTGGGAGATGTGTGAAACAGAAAAGCCATGGGCCGTAAGGTTTAGGGGCCTAAATAAGCATGAAAAAGCCCTAACAGATGCATAAAGATTATCCACCTTGAAAGTGAGAGCAAAAGAGACTTAATGGTCAGCATGCAGTAAAGAAAAAAAATATCAAGACCTCAAACTCTGTAAAACTGATTCATACAGAAAGACGGACTATATTAAAATTGCATACCTCCCTGTAGATCAGAGTGTACGTTCATAGGTGGTACTAGGCTATTGGCCCTAAGGCCTATATAAGCCTAGCCAAAGGTACCCTGGCTTTCGCCACCCAAGAAAATTATTTTCCTGTGCCACTGTCGAGCAGAGCCACAGAAGTGATCCCCAGGGTGAATTATCTCCCATCCAATCATCAAGATTTTTCTTGAAGAGTGCTAATGAGGAGCTTTGTTTGATATAGATAGGTAGTTTGTTCCAGAGTATGGGAAGTCTCTGGGACAGGAATCTATCCCTCCAGCATGTTCTGTTTATTGTGGTGACGAGGTTTTGGTCCCTAGAGCGTGTAGTGATGTGTACTGTGTCTTTAAGAATAAATTCCAGACACATGCAATCTCTAGTGCCATTTTGAAAGATCAGCCAGAGAGTGAGCATGCATGATTGCAGTTGTTAGTTTGTATACAAATTACCCAAGTTAAAGTCAGTAAACTTTTATAGTGATGGGTTTGTAGAAAATAAAGCTGCCTGAACAGAACCCACACAGTCTCTTCTATTGTGTACAAAGTAGGAGAGCCACATGGTGTCAGAGCTGGGATGGCAGAGAATACTATTTGGAGTCATGAGGTGTAGAGATGACAGTGACGGCAAAACTTGGAGCAACGAGCATGAAAGGAGCCAGAAAAGAATCAAAGGTAATGAGAAGTAGCACAAACTGTTTATTTGGTAAAAAAAAACAAAAAAACAAACAGGGGCATTACAAGGGCACAAACTGCATTACTAAGCAAGCGGAAGGCACAAAAAGTTTAATAACTAAGGGAAATGTTTAAAACAAAAGTATTTGATGAAGCGATTAACAGCAAAGCAAAACAACCATGTTTAAAGCAAACTGTGTTTGAGGTAAAACAGGCATGTTTAGAGTAAAATGAGCACAAGAAAAGTATAATGGGCATGAAAGGGCTTAAATGAGCAAAACAAATATAAGGGCAAAAAAGGGCACATTGAGCAAAAATAAAGCAAGGCAACTGCACGTGTTTTGGCAAAGTGCTGAGTTTTGGCATAACTATGACTTCGTATTGTATCAAGGGCATAATTAAAGTTATTTGAAGTATCTCAAAGTGTATAAAAGTGCTTATAGTGTGTGCTTATTACTGTGCATGTATTTTGAAGAGCTACTGTGAGCAAGGTGCGACTATTTTGTGAAATAAAGTCAAAGTATAACCATTTTGAAAAGTTTCTTGTGCTGAGTGTGTCTATTCGCAGAGTGTCACCATTACAGAGTGTTTCTTGCACTGTAAAGACCTGCCTAGCAAGGTACCACCATTTGGGGGAAATTTCAGTGTGTTGTGCACAGTTTACTCACGAAGTACAATTACTTTGAAATATTATTGACTTTGGGGCAAAAGAAGCTCAGTTCATTCACATCATGAAGTTGTTCGACATGTTTCTTAAAATGATAATAAATTGCTTTAGCAATGCAATTACAAAGAAGCTCAGTTCACTCACATCGTGCAGTTATTTGATATGTTTCTTACACTGATAAGAGGTGATTTCTTGCCAAACTATATTATAAAGGTATTACAGTCCCCAAGAGCTTTACTTTGCAAAGTCCAATTACTCAAAGGTACTACAAGTTTGTATAACAGCATAATTTCAAAAAACCCAAGTTTAGAAGCACAAAGAGATTGAACAAAGTTACAAACACTGGCTTAAGTCTATGTCATATGTGCATGTGTGTATGTTTGTGCTTACTTGCAAAACCCTTCACTGGTATGTGTTAATATGGCAGACAGATTTCGAAAGCTCCTACCACTTGTATTTGATCAGAATATTGCAGAGAACTGGAGAAAATATTTGAGCAAGAGTTCAATATTTTTATACAAGCAGCTTATACAGACAGAGATGCACGCATCAGGGCATTCATTTTGCTAAACCTAGCTGGGTCAGAGGCCATAGAAAGAGAGCGTTCATTTGTGTAGGCAACAGCAGTACATGAAGGAGAAGGTGAAAACTGTCATATTGTTGTACAGGCAGAATCAAGGGAAGACCCAGAGTGTTTGAAGCGCAAGTTCAGAGAAATGTGCAACCCCCCCAGACAAATATTACACTGGAGAAGCATCTCTTTTACACTAGAGAGAAACCAGGGGAAACTTTTGCAGGTTATACAACTGACCTGAGAAACAAAGCTAAAACTTGTCTGTTTGGTGACTTAAAAGATGAGTTGATAAAGGAGAGGCTTTTGTGTGGTATTAATAATGCTGCTGTGAGAAAGATTTTGCTTCGTGACAGTGATTTAACATTAGCCGCGGTGGTGCAACGGTAGCGTTGTTGCCTCACAGCAAGAGGTTCTCCCATTCGATTCTTGGCTGGAGTGCGGGGAGTGCCTTCTGTGTGGAGTCTGCATGTCCTTCCCGCGGTTGGGTGGACGTTTGAAAGACATGCGTAAATAGGCATGCCTTCGCTGAAGGTTGAACGTCGAGCTGGCACCTCGGCGTTCATAAAAATCTGCCAATCATTAGCAGACCGGAGTTCCGCTGTGGTGACCCCTAACCGGGAAAAGCTGAAAGACAACAACAACAGTGATTTAACATTGAGGAAAGCCATAGAGATTTGTCTAATCCATGAGGTGACAGAAAAACACACAAGTATGCTTACGAATGACAAGAGCATGGTTTCAGTATGCTCCAGAGCAAATGTAGACAGCATGCAACAAACGGCAAACAGAAGCAAGCCCAAGTGCATGGCAGCCACAACCCTGCTGGTTCATTAGGGAAACCATGTGGCTTTCCAGGAAGTTCTAAGAAAGGACCAAGCTCAGTGCAGTACAAGCATGGATCAGCAAAACCCAAATCTAGCTTTGTTAACCATCGCAATTGTGGTGCAAATCATGAGTCTAAAAGAGAGAAGTGCTTAACATTTGGTCAGCAATGTTGCAAGTGTAAAAAATGGAACCATTTCCAAACATTTTGCAAATCAAATAAGCCTCACATAGTTGTAAAGAAAGGTCACACACAAAGAAGCAAGTTGATCAAGTAGAGTCGAAGCAGTCAGCTTTCTCTGTAGATGGTGTATCAGTGTTTGATGAAAGAGTTGATGCAGTGAATTTACTAGCAAGAAGCGAAGTGTTGTGTACTGTCTAGATTAATGGAAAATCCACAGAGCTTAAAGTAGACAGACACTGGTTAAAAGTGTAATGTTATATCAGTAGATGCATTTGCTGAAGTGAGAATTAATGAACAACTCAAAGTGGTCAGTAGTGCGAAACTTGTCGCTTGCGGAGGTGAAGAAATTCAATAGGAAGGCTCAGTGATGCTTTTATGTTAACTGGCCAAGAGCTGTTACAACTTGTTATTCTATGTAGTCCAAAGACCAGTACAGTCTTTATTGGGTCTCAGAGATAGTTTGAGAATGAATCTGCTTTCTTTTGCTAAAGAAGTTCATCTTATAAGTGCATTTCTGAGTTCTAATTTTTCTGAAGTCATTTTCTCTAGAGTATGCTGTTTTCAATGGCAATTTGGGCAAACTTCCAGTTGTGTATTCCATGAAGTTAAACCCAAAGATCACTCCAGTAGACAGACAGCAAGAAGAGTTCCGATAGCTATGCAGGATAAAGCTAAGGCTCAGATGGATAAAATGGTGCAGCAAGGTGTGATTTGTCCAGTCACAGAACCAACTGAATGGGTATCATCCATGGTGGCAACTCACAAAAAAGATTGAGATGAAATCAGAATATGTATTGACCCAAGAGATTTGAACAAAGCAGTGAAGAAACCATATCATCCAATGCGCACAGTCAAAGAGATCGCAGCTCTAATACCGAATGCCACTGTTCTTCTGTCTTGGATGCACAGAGTTCATTTTGGCAAGTGATGCTTGATCACAAATCCTCATTTCTAACCACTTTTGGTACTCCGTTTGGCAGATACAGATTCTTAAGGATGCCATCTGGAATAAATTCTGCAAGTGAAGTCTTTCAGCTTGCAATGGAGCAAATTTTTTCGGGTTATCCTTGTGCCATAATAATAGATGATTTATTGGTTGGAGGCAATGGTGAAGCAGAACATGACAGAAACCTAAAGAAAGTTCTAGACAAAGCATGTGAAGTAAACTTGAAGCTCAATCCTCTGAAGTGCAAATTCAGACTTCCAGAAGTTACATATGTAGGTCATTTATTTACCAGTACTGGCTTGAGACCAGATCTGACCAAGCAAGCAGCTATTCTTGACATGTCAGCACCAGTCAATGTACAAGCTCTACAGCATTTCCTAGGTATGGTCAACAATTTAGGTAAGTTTATACCAGAATTCAGTGAGTTGACAGCACCTTTAAGAGAGCTAATGCGCAAAAATGTTGCATGGTCATGGTTAGAACAGCACCAGAAGGCATTTGAAGCCCTTAAGCAGAAAACTGCCACCCCACCTAAATGAAGATACTATGACGTGAACAAACCGGTGATTTCCTGTGATGCTTCAAAATTTGGCCTTGGTGCAGTCATACTTCAAGAGGGCAGACCAATAACCTATGCATATAGAACACTTACCCAAAATGAGATTCAGTATGCTCAAACTGAGAAGGAGCTTTTGGCAATAGTATTTGCATGTTCCAAGTTTCATGATTATATTTATGGTCGAGCTATTCAGATCGAAACTGACCACCAACCTGTAGTTACTATTCTAAAGAAGCCTATGCATTCTGCTCCAGTGAGATTACAAAGAATGATGCTCAGATTACAAAAGTACAATTTCAAAATGGTCTATATCAAAGGCAAATTGGGCTATCTGGCTGATACCTTATCCAGATCGCACAGAAATACGACAGAACAGCTTGATGCAGACAAGTTTGATTTTGACGTGAATGCAGTGCGTAATTTTTCTACCATTAGACTTGATGAGTTAAGAGATCACACAATGACCGATCCAATTTTGCAAAAGCTCAATTAATACATTAATGTTGGATGGCCATCACAGCAATCTAGTGTACCACCTGAAGTGCAAACCTATTTTCCTTGCCGAGGTGAATTGTTGATGGAAGATGGCATTATTTTTAAAGGTCCTAAAATTTTTCTTGGTTCCTTACAAAAAGAATATATCCAGATTTTGCATCGTGGTCACCCAGGTTCCACATTCACTAACAGAAGAGTGAGAGAATTGGTATTCTGGCCTTCATTACCAAAAGACATTGATAGAATACTTTCTTCTTGTTCAGTATGCAATAGTACTAGACTGCATTTGCAAAGAGAACCACTTCAGCTAAGTCCAGTTCCTGAACTACCTTGGTCAACTGCAGCCACTGATATCTTCGAATGGAACAATCAGCACTACTTGGTTTTGGTGGACTCTTATTCAAATTGGTTTGAGATTGATCTACTACCTAACCTATCATCCAATGCTGTTATTACTAAGATGAAACGCCATTTCTCAGTCCATGGTAGTCCACACAAAGTTCTTTCTGACAATGGTACTCCATTTACTAGTCAGTTGTTTCAGAAATTTGCAAGAGAATGGGACTTTGTACATTTCACTAGTAGTTTTGAATATCTTTAGTCAAATAGTCTAGCTGAAAGTGCAGTGCAGAGTGCAAAGCAATTACTTGAGAGGTCAAAGTGTGGCAATACCAATGTGGTCTTGAATTTGCTTTATCTCAGAAACATACCCCGTGACGATATTCTTGGCTCACCTGCTCAAAGACTACTTTCCAGGCAAACCAGAACTACACTACCCATTAATTCCAGTTTATTGAGGCCTAAAGATAAGAACAATAAAACCATCAAAGCTCAAATGTTTAAGAATCGTAATATCCAAGAAGTCCAGTTATGACAGATCGAGCAGATTACTTCGTCCACTGAGAGACAGAATGAATCCAGATGAAAGGTTTCGACTGAATCGGTCAGATTACAGGCATCGGTGCCGAACCAAGATCTTATCTGGTAGATTCCCAGGGTGAAGATTACAGGAGGAATCATAGACATCTTCTTTGTGTACCAGAATCATCATCACAACATTGTTTCTGAGTTGTAGACACAGAATCTAAAAGCAAACCAGATGTTGTTCCCATACCAGAGTGTGTTCAAACCTCTGATTCCATTCCTGAAAATGTTCTGAACATTCCAAAAGGTCGAACATTTTGTGCAAACAGTTCCAATTGCTAAATCCAATTCCCAGTTTTAAGTCACATGATATGGATGAATACCTAAGCCCAGTGTGAATCACGCAGCAACATGAACTTAACTGTGTGTGTGTGTGTGTGTGTGTGTGTGTGTGTGTGTGTGCGTATGTGTATATATATATATATATATATATATATATGGGTCCCCTTTACATTACCGAAACGACACTTCACCGACACGCAGAAGACCGAGACGAAACGACCGACAAGCAAGTTGATCGAAAAGGTGATTTGCCGACAGCCGATAGACAGACAAGGGTAACGTGTGAGCGCGACTCGGTAAGTGTGCGATAGTGACGGAGTTAGGAGCGGTCAGGTAAGTGTGCGATATTGTGGGATTTTGGGTTAGGGTGTGGGAAAGGTGAGTGTGTGGTAGTGTCGGAGTTAGGGTTCGGGTAAGGTAAGTGTGTGATAGTGACGGACTGTAGTTTAGGGACGGGTTAAGTGAGTTAGTTTTAGAGTGCGGGTAGGGTGAGTGTGCGATAGTGACGGGCTTTATGTTTTAGGGTGGGTTAAGTGAATTAGGGTTAGGGTGCAGGTAGGTTAAGTGTGCGATAGTGACAGTCTTTAGGTGTAGGGGTGGTGAGTTAGGGTTAGGGTGCAGGTAGGTTAAGTGTGCGATAGTGACAGTCTTTAGGTGTAGGGGTGGGTTAAGTGAGTTAGGGTTAGGGTGCAGGTAGGTTAAGTGTGCGATAGTGACAGTCTTTAGGTGTAGGGGTGGGTTAAGTGAGTTAGGGTTAGGGTGCGGGTAGGGTAACTGTGCGGTAGTGTCGGACCTTAGGGTTAGGGTTTGGGTTAGGGTTAGTGGATATGTCATTGTGTGTCATGTGTAGTTTACGTTGTTTGTGTCGGTGTAATTGTGTTCGGTTTTGTGAGTTGTCGATGTTGTGTGTTTTCGGTTATTTGGGGTCGGTGTTTTGTGTGTCGGTGAAGTGTCGTTTCGGTAATGTAAAGTAGATCCATATATATATATATATATGTGTGTGTGTGTGTGTGTGTGTGTGTGTATAATGCATGACAAAGAATTACCGGTGATATATGTATGCCAAATAGACTCGTAGTGTTGCATGATCTATTTCTCAAAGAGGGAGGATGTAGATCAGAGTGTATGTGATGTGTTCTGTGTCTTTAAGCAAACACTGTACGTGCAAGTATAAATTCTAGACACGTGCATTCCCCAGTGTCATTATGAAAGAGCAGCCAGAGAGTGAGCATACATGATTGCAGTTGTTAGTTTGTATATAAGTTACCCAAGTTAAAGTCAGTAAACTTCGATAATGATGTGTTTGTATAAAATAAAGCTGCCTGAACAGAACCCATGCAGACTCTTCTATTGTGTCCAAAGTAGGAGAGCGACACTCCCTAAAAATCACATCTATTCTTCAACTGTTGGAACAAGTTACCACTGTTTTAAGAAAAGAGAGGACACCATTTATAAAGTATTATCTACTTGACATGAAATTAATCACCTTTATTTACTTACTGTTTGTTTCTTATCCAGTTATAAACTTTGTACACTCTGGTTATGTGTCCCTTTTAAATGTCTGGGGTACTTTCTTTAATAGAAGGTAAATCCTTTTATAAGCCAAGTATCTGTCTGCCTTGCCTCTGTATCTTGCACACCCAACCCCCACCAATTGACTATTCAGTACTTCAACCAACGTGAGAGCACTTATTTCCCTAGGGGAGAGGTGCGAGTCCCACCAGATTCACCCAGAACAGCAGTCTGGAAGGGAGCTGTTAACCAGACAGCCACTGGAGAGTTAGTGCTCTCACTAGTATCCTGGCAATGAAAGCATTATTTATTATTTAACCTTGTTTACTAATTACTCTATTTCTACCCCATGGTGGTGACATGGGCTACTGTCACCCCTACGACCACCTATGCCCCTACATCAGTCAAGTGCATGCTCTTCCAGAAGTGCTTGACAAATGCTATCATCAGCAGTGTGGGGTGGTCACACCCATGCATGCCTGTAGTTTGGCCCCTACTCATGGCCAACATCCAACCCTCAGCTATGGCTAGGTCATCTAATGAGGTGGATAGCATTGCTAGTCCAAGATCCACCAATCCCCACCAGGATGGGGGAGGGGGGCAACCATTTTGTCACAACATAATTATCTGGGACAAATATTTAGCAGTTCTTCCTGAAAACCTCAGCTTAGATAAATGGAATTCTGAATGTCCAGGAGAAAAGTGCCTTCCATAAGCTGCATTTTAAAAATCATTCTAATGAACTAAACAGTCACAGTTGTACAGCTCACCTTCCCAGACTTCTTAGCCTCACATACTTTGAGAAGGTTCCTCAGAACTTCTCTCTACATATTCTACTAAAAGGAATATATCCTTCTGGGGGAATTCAATAACCGCTTTCTTGGACAGCCCAGTAGAGGATTTGACTGGTTTTCTGATTTTCTCTCTGACGAGTTTGGCCTAGAACAAGGACTTGTCAACACTTATACACATTTAATGGAAATTGCCCTTAATAACAACTACCTGTATTTTGAAGGCCACCATTTTAAGCAATGTGAGGATGTAGCCATGGGATCTGCTTGTGGACCCCTATTTGCCAACATAATTATGGCCCAGTGGGAAAAGCATTTTCGTTTTTGTTCACAATATTTTACATACATTTGTTTATATTTAAGATAATTGGATGGTCTATGGCATGGGTTGGGCCTAACGAGGCTATACCAGCTTTCATAGATGACCTCAATAACAGTACCAACTTCCTAAAATTTACTTATACTGTACATGAAAAAGCAATTCCATATTTAGATATGCTTATTTCTAGACTAGAGGAGGACCACGTTAAGGCTACAATTTATGGGAAGCCTACTTATTCAAATACCATGCTACACTTTTCCACTAGTCACCCTATGCACACAAAGTGTGGCATTGTCAAAGGCCAATTGGTGAGAGCAGCCCATATGAACACATTTTTTGATGATTTTTTGATCGAATGTGATACCATGTGTAATATGTTTTTAGATAGGGGGTGTCCGACCATGTTTGTTAATTCTATTAAAACAGAGGTTATCCATAAACGGAGGACAGGTTTATTTGTCCCTATTTTAAAATACACAAAGGACTATGATCAAACCTATGTACAACCAATTTATACTAGGGTTAAAGATGGCACAGATATGATTAATGGAGACAAAAGTTACACAGTGCAGCCCTTGTCCAATGCCGTCAAGAGTAGAGAATTTAGGTTTAACAAGTATGGGGAGCAAAGATGCTCCTTTATATGTACTTATACTGAGAACAATAATCTAATACAAGATATCCTCAGGAAGAACTGGACGATGGTTATGCAGGACCAGGACCTTGTAGACATCCTAGGCAGTACTCCACAAGTTACCTTTAGAAAAGGAAAAACAATTTGAAAAAACTATTGGAACATGCTAAGCATTATGAAAAGCAGGGTCAAATGTCATCTTGTGGAGTGTGCCAACAATGTAAATTTATTTTAAAAACATCTAAGCTTAAAATTAGGGAAAAATGTATCACCCTAAAAGGCAAATACAACTGTTACACCCATGGTGTTGCATATGCTGCCATGTGTTGGCAATGCCAAGTATTTTACATCGGCAAAACCCAACGTAGGTTAGGCCAAAGTATTTATGAACATATGTATGAGGTCAAGCAAAACAACGAGAAAAATGCCTTATATAGGCATATAAAAAGTTGTCCTCAACATAGTTTTAAATTTAGTGTGTTGCAACAAATTTCTAGTCAATCTAGGGGTGGCCCTTGGAAAATACAACTGGAAGAGAAAGAAACCTGGTGGCAACTTTTTTTAATTGCTGGCTCTCCCCCAGGGTTGAATGACACTATTTCAATTACTAGTAAACTAAAATTAAAAGTATTTGACAGGTGACCAGATAATATATAAACCTAACTTCCCTTTTGTGTATACCTCTTTATTGTACTTAGTAGTAATTTAAAGTAATTAGGTAAGCCTAGGTATGACAAAGAAGCATCTGATCAGATTCTCAATGAATTTTTCTTTGTGTTAAGTACAAACATTGTTTCTGTCATTTTTAAACAATATTTATTTGGTTTAAAACATAATTTGTTTTACAACAAACCTTTATGATTGTTTTTAACTTTGAAATAATAATATTTTTAATTCCTTATGGTTCAAACTTTTGTTAGGTGACTGGTTGCTGCTTTTTGGTATTTCATTCATCTACCAATTATGCTGATCATTGGTTGATTAATTTACCGGGTTTAATATCTATGTATATAAATAGGGGGGTTACTTGTTTTAACTGTCTGATGAAGTTTGGTCACAGGTACCAAAAAAAGCGCTTACTTTGTGGTAAATAAAAGCTGGGTCGTGCAGCTGGTGTTCCTGGCCTCATCTGTTGGATTTGTGTTTGCTGCTCACAAACCTTAAATAATGTGGACAACTATCTATGGGCCTAAGTAGAAAAGGCACTGGCTATGAAAATCCATGTGCAGGATTTGTTAAACACACTCGGTACACTTACTCTTTTTCTAAAAAAAAAAAAAAAAAAAAAAAAAACATTATTACTACTAGACATTTTGCATAATACAGACTAGACTCTAATAAATTTAAGAACACTTTTACCTAATAGGTACTTATCCACAGTATATCACAGTGTATGGAAGCAGGCCAACAGACTGGCAACACTGTCAATATCCTGATATCAGAATGGAAGGAAGTCGAGCAAAGTCAGGAGGGGGAAAGGTAAACCTTTGGAAGTGGGGCTGGAGTGTGGGTGAGAGGCTGCAAGGACAAGCTCAACCTCCACCAATAAGCACACAATCATTAGACAGGGATTAATTCCACCAGAGACGATGTCAGACCCAAACAACAGAGATACAAGTGCCCCTTCCTTATTCATTTGAAGGCAGTAATGATGCACTGGGAAATGAGAATGGCAGGATTTGTATCATTTACCTCCATCCCAAGACTGGTTGGCATTTAGGATGTGGGCTCTCCAATCAACCTTCTCCCATCTGCAGATAAGAAAACCATCTGTTACTAGACAGCAACAACCCCACATGCAATCACGATCACAGCAGGCAAAATCATGAAGTAGGTCTAGGATAATACCGTGAACACTGCCTTTTGAACACAAAGTGCAATGATCAAAAAGTCATAAATTGCCTTAGAAAAAAAGTGCTTACTACATGAGCAAGCCCTCAATAATTATTAGAATTCATTCTAACTCATCTTTACTCAGATCAAAGTACTTGATTTTATTGGAAGCAACAAGTTTTTGCCCATCTCTTCTCTCTGGCAACTAAGCAGGAAAACCTTGATCAAATTTCTCTGCTACAAGCATTTCATAGGTTCATAGGTAGGTACTAGGCTATTGGCCCATGGGCCTAAGTAAGCCTAGCCAGGAAGGTTCCATGGCTTACGTCACCCAAGAAAGTTAACTTCCTGTGCCCCCTGTCGAGCAAAGCCACAGAAGTGATTCCCATGGTGTATTTCTTATTTCCCATCCACTCATCAAGATTTTTCTTGAAGAGTGCTAATGAGGAACTTTGCTTGACATAGATGGGTAGCTTGTTCCAGAGTATAGGAAGTCTCTGGGACAGAAATTTATCCCTCCAGCATGTCCTGTTTATTGTGGTGACAAGGTTTAGGTCCCTAGAGCATGTAGCTCATGGGGATTGGGATTTCTTTAGGTGTAGCATGTACAACAGCTCTGGGTTTAACACAGCTTTATATGTTAGGCAGAGATCTCCTCAGAATAGGCGATATGCTACAGAGTAAAGCTGGACTCTTTTGAGACAGTCAGTGTAGGGCATCTGTTTGAGGCCAGTAATCCTCTTTGTGAGGTGCTTCTGTGGCCTTTCCAGCTGCTGCAGATGTCTTGTGAGGTACATTCCAAAAGGGGCGTTGTACTCTATAATTGGTCTAATGAGTGACGACTAGAGGAGAACAATGACCTCTTTTTCCCCCGATGAGAACCCTTTTGTGATGAGGTGTGCCATATAGAAGGATTTCCCGACTACTGTGGTGATGTGATCAAAGGAAGGACTACTGTCACCTGGGTCCCAAGGTCTCTTATCACACATTTGGCGTCAAGTAGACTGCCATTTATGTGGTAGTTCATGGGTACAGAGTTTTTACTAAAGGGGATGACAATGCACTTTTTGGCACTGAGCTTGAGGCCATCCCTCTGACACCAGGCATCTGTCTCAGTGAGGCCCTTCTGTAGGATGTCCACATCATTTGGGGACACGACTATGGCTCCTAGTTTGCAGTCATCTGTGAACTTCATTAGCCAGAAGCTTCTGTGTTAGCCTGTACTTCAGAGAAGTAGATACCAAACAGGAGAGGTCCCAGGACTGAACCCTGTGGTACTTCACTTGTCACTGGTTTGAAGTCAGATTTGGAGTCTGCAACTTTTACAGTGTGGGTTCTGTCAGTGAGCCAGTTTGCAACTCATCTTGTGACATACGGATTTATACCTAGTTTAGTGAGTTCAGCTATAATTCCAGAATGGAGGATGGTGTCAAAAGCCTTGGTGAGGTCAAGATAGGCTGTGTGAACCACCTTACCCTCATCTACATCTTTGGTGACTGCCTCAAAGAAGTTGATCAGGTTCGGAAGGCATGATCTGCCTTTCACAAACCCGAACTGAGTGGGGGTCCAGAGTTTGGAGGTTACCAATGTCTTGTTTATGAGTTGCATCTTCAAATTACTGCACATAACTTATATTAAGCACAACCAGTCCTAGACTCTATACCCCTTACATTCTCTTTTTTTTCTCCTGCACAGGATCTTAAACCATCACTCCAGCCAGTCCTTCACCAAAGCCCCCTGCATTGCTGCTAAGCAACAGGCACTGATGGAAGTATCAAGCTTCTCTGTTTCATCTCAGCAAGTCACAAGGATGGCTGATGATACCCTCCTCAAGTTCTAGACAAAAAGAGCAGATGTGGTAGTGTTCTTCACTTTCGACCCGCTAGATTAATTACACTTATAATTATCAAATGGGCAACTTTCACAGGTTGCGTGTATGGAGGAGAGCCAAATTGTATGAGAAACTGGAAAGAACTAGACAAAATGAGGAAGCACATGTCCCTTATCCCTCAAGCAGGAAAACTGTGTGTTGGCTAAGCAAAGGGGCTTAACATTTTATGATGTACATTGGAGAGTTCAAGAAGAAAGTACCCAAAATGTTTTATTCTTTGCAAAGCATCTCTTGATGTAACAAATAATAGCACCCTCCTAGATACTTAAAAAAAATTACCCAAATTACTTCAGCAGAATTCGTATCACTGATGTCCCCACCCCATGCTTGCAAGGCAAAATAAGCAGAAATGTGCCTACCTTCAGAATTAAAGGTTAAGGATAGTTACAGCAACCCTTTAGCTCATACTTCCATAAACATTATTTCTGGGAGGAGTACAACACGACTAGGCCAGTACCAAGCACAGTACTGAAAACATGCGGCGAAATAAAGATAAAGAGGAGGCATACGGTTTTAAAACATCAGTTTCTAGCAATTTTCTGGAGAATAGTATATAACACCTCTGTACAGTCTCCGGGTTTCTCTCAAGACTTTCTGAATTACTGCAGCTCCACATTTCCAACTAACAGTGGCCGCATCTTAAGGAGTTAATGACGACAGCTTCATTAATTCATTTTTTTTTGTTCTTCCACCACCACTGAAGTGACACTGATGTTTTCCTTCACAGAAGAGAAATTGTGGATTTCATTTATGTGGTGATTCTTTAATGTTCTTCCCAGCTAATTCTTCCAAATCAATGGCCTTAGTGAGCAACCGATACGAGTTCCATTATTCAGGTGCTTAATGGGATGCTAGGGAATCATTATGGCTTATTCCTCAAAGATGTTGCCTGTTCATCTCTGCAACAACTAATCCCACCCTTTTTTCCTGGAATGGGAAAGCAGGCCATCAGTCATTCAACTCGCATCTCAACTAGCCATTTCTTATGGTAATCAATCACACATCACAAACCATACAAGACCGGCACACTGCTTCTGAGCCAATGGACCTAATGCTACAGTAGTTCTGAATATCATCACCTACAGATGGTTACAACCATAGACCTTCTGCAAAGGACTGGAAAACTGTCAAATTTGAGATTTAAAAGCAGATAATCTTAAGCACTACATCTGAAATGGTAAAATGACCTTGGACAGGGACATTGACATATGACCCATTTTTTTAGGCCTTGACTTCATTAACCAGCAACAGTTGACTAGAAAGGAGAGAAAGAAAAAAGTTCTACTCTGCCTCTGTTACTTAAAAAAAAATGACAACAAAAAATCATCAGTTTCCAATGGTCAAGCCAGTAGACGCAGTTTGTTTCTTCTCTTTGCTTGGATGCACCACCTTAATTTCTATATATATATATATTTTTTTTTTAAGCAGTGAGTAGAACCTTCTTTATGCATTCATCATATTAACTTGTACCAGAGGCAAGTTAACTTGTTTTCATCTGATACAAAGTTCCATACCTCATCTACACATTAAAGAATATAAATTTATTACAAGTTTAAGTTTTGATACCAGGTAGAAAATTGTGCTTCTTTTAAATTACCACTTTAAAGACTGGCAACCTGTGAGTTGCTGTTAACATGAAAGTAAAAACCAATGATCTACATACTTCTTTTTTGAACATTTGCAGTTTTCAGAAGTTTATGTAAGACATGAGCAAAGCACCAACATGTTGGGATAATAACTGTAATCTCCTATTGCTAAAAGACTCTAGATTATTTTTATTGAAAACTGTATTTACAGAAAGTTTCTAGTTGTACAAAAAGTACAACTGTGTAGGTAACTTACCATCACAGCAGATATTCACATAGATCACTTTTGCAGTATTCACCACAAATGGGGTCTTTTCCACCAGGATACTCATACATCCACATCCAGTCTACAAAGCTCAGACACCTTTCTTGCAAAACAAGTCCTCCCTTGGCACGAGCAGAAGTGTCAATATAAAGGATCACCCAGGCACACCAAAAATCAGTTTTCTTGACCCTGAAATGGGAGGCTGAAGCTTGTAGCTGTAAGCTTAGTCCAGTCGAGTCATGCAGAAAAAAGGAGTAAACAAGGAAAAGGGAAAGGGTACCCCAACTTGGTCAAACAAAATATTCAGGTGGATAGACGGAGGGTCTCTGTACTGCAACAATGATCTGGCATGTTAAAATATCTAGACAACTGTACTACATTCCTCATACAATTGCTGTTGCAGTATTCCTTACAGAGGGGTATGATTGCCAGTGCTAAAGAAGAAATGGAGGATGGAGTTGAACTAGAATTCAGAATGCCCTGTACAACAGCCCTAATGAAGCCAGTCCTAGCTCTAGAAAAAGCAACTGCTTCTAAAACAGATCTGAAGTCCACACCTTTCCATAAAGCCACAAAGTAGCAACAGCCCTATAGAAAGAACCTTAACATTCTTGGGAGATTTTTGCCATGATTTGAATTATACAGTTGAATGAAAGGAAAAAAAAAAGTTATGTACTCCCCATAACGCTCCATCTAAGTAGTTGTACTTCATTTGTCTTCAACCTGTGGGTATTCGGATCCGCATCGGATCTGAGATGGCCGCATCACTAGCATCTGATCCAAGCTCCAAGCTCCTCCCCTTACCCATAATGCTCCCCTATCTCCTTCCTTCCCTCAGATCGAGTTTGCTGCTCAAGAAAACATAAGCCCGACGCAATCAGACCTTACCACTAATGGCTCCTAAAAAAATGCAGTTTTGTACCTTATTAGAAGTTGTCCTGGATGCAGAAGGTCCTTGAAGGCTGTTACTGCCTTTTTTACACCTAGCATCTCCTTTTGATTGATGTGTAGTTGCCTTTGGTTTGCAGACCATTTGCCCTGTATGCATTATCCTGCCATGTGTGCACCCCAGGCGTAGTCTGATGAATCTGTTGTCAAGGTTTGGTTTGGTGGAGGTGAGACAAAAGGAAGGCCCTTGTTTGCTTGGCATGCTTGAGCCCACCATAGAAACTCTTTTTGAAGGCAGGGAATGGGAGTTATAGTTGCTTCGAGGCTGTGTCTGTGCTGGGACCATACACTTTTTAGGTACCATTGTAGTTTTCTCATATGCAGCCTTGCATATGCAATTAGTTGAATGCAGGATGCCATGTACCCCAATGCCTGCAGGAATTTCCTTGCAGTGAGCTGGGTAGAAGTTGCCATGTTTTTGAAGTACTGAGCCAGTTGTTTTTGCTTGTCTGGCGTGAGGTAAGCCATCTGGGTCATTGTATTCAAGCTGGCACCCAGGAAAATTATTTCTTGTGAGGGTATTAGTTTTGACTTCTTTTTGTTTACTGTGTACCCCAGGCAACTTAGCAACTTTGTCACAAATGCCAGATGCTGTAGTAGGATGTCTTTGCTGTCCGCTTGGATCAGGCAGTCGTCCAGATATGGATAAATTTGTATTCCTCGTTGTCTGCAGTATGCAATTACTGATGCCAGGCATTTTGTGAATACTCTGGGCGCAGTAGATAAGCCAAAGGGCAATGCAGAGAATTGATAATGCGTTGTGCCTGCCAAAAATCTGAGGTATCTTCTGCAATCTTGTCTGATAGGGACATGCAGGTACGCCTCTTGGAGGTCCAACGTTACCAGCCAAGACACCTTGCCCAGCAGGGTAAGAAGCTGCTGTAGTGTGAGCATTTTGAATTTGGGAATGTCCAGGTAGGTGTTTGGAATTGAAAGGTCTAAGATGGGTCTCCAGGCTTTGTCCTTTCTTGGTACTAGAAACAGTCTTGAGTAAAATCCTTGACCTTGCTCTTTTGCAGGTACCTTTTGAATTGCTTTCATGTTCATGAGAGCTGAAATTTGCTTTTGTGCCTCTGCCCATTGGTTTGTTGGCAGGTTTGGCATGCCTCTCATCCGTGGTAAAGTGTGAAAATGAAATCTGTAGCCTCGGGTAATAATATCCAAAACCCATTTGTCCTTTGTTATGATGTGCCAATTTTGTGGGAAAAGAGCCAGTTTTCCTCCTAGAGGTGCTGCCTGGGCAATTATGCTTGGCAGGCGAAGAGGAAAGTCATTCAGTTTGTTTTCTGAAGGGTTGAGATCTGTCGTCTCCCCCTCTTTGAGTTGTTGTTTGCCATTGTCTAGGCCTGAAGGTACCCTGTGCCTGGCCTCTGCCCCTAGGGCATCTGTACCTGCCCCTTTGGGGTCTGTCTGAAGCAGGAAAGGACCAGTTTTTTGATGGCCAGTTTCTGCTGAAGCGAGGAGGTTGTACCTGTAAAAAATCTTTAACTGTCTGCATTGATTTTGCATTTTCTTCCATCTTTTTAAAAACTTCCTCTGCTTTGACATCAAATAGCATATCCTTTTGCAGTGGAGCATCCAGTAACTTTGCTTTGACATGTTCTGGTAAGGTCTGCTCTTTTAGCCAAGCATGTCTATGTATTACAGACCCTGTGACTACTGCTCTACATGAGGCCTCCAAAGAATCAAAACCACACTGCAAGGTATGTTTTCCCACTTGTTCTGCTGCATGCAACAAATCTTGCATCCCTTTGAAATCTAGTTGATCTGTTTGAGGGATCATTTTCTGTTTTAACTGAGTAAGCAAGTACTACTGGTATTTAATCATGTGGAATTGGCAGTTTAATGCCCTCATGGCCAAAGTGGCAGAGGTATACACTTTTTTCACCCATCTTTCTAATGCCTTGGAATCTCTTTCCGCAGGTAGTGGATTCTTAGCAGTAGAGGCCTTAACCCCTTTGGGGCCCTGGGAAATGGTTTCTGGGTCTGCAGCAGGGCTTTTATATAAAAACTTGTGAGAGTCAGGGACACGATAGTATCTGTCTGGTTTAGGTGGTGCTGGAGGTAAGGAATCTGGATTTAGACTGGATTCAGTGTAGACATCATCCAGAATGTCCAAAACAGGAGGAATGGCTAGGGGTCTATGCTGAGGCAAAAGAAGAAACTCACAACTCACGGAGTCTTTTCTTGGAGTCAGAGTAATCTTGTCCTTCCCAGTGGAAATGCTCTCTCATGGTGTGCAGGGTTTCCCCAAAAGAGAAGTCTTCAGGGGGGGAAACTGAGGGAATAGACTCCGCAGCATATGGGTCTTCATAGAGAGGGAAGGAGTAATCCTGTTCCTCAGAGTCTGCTGAGGAAATGGATTCCTGGTCAGAAGGAGGTAAATCTTCCTCCAGTCTAGGCCTTTTGTCAGGAGGGAGCTGGGAATCTCTGATAAGGGTAATCAGGTCCCCTGCCATTTTGAGCATTTGTTTTTTAGGCATAGGGGCCTGTATGGGAGTCTGTGGACCCGGTTTCTTAACCTTTGGAAGCTTAGCGTATGACTTAACGGAAAGAGTAGTCGGTTTAAAGACGCCTTCTGAAACCGAAGGCCTGTCCATAGACTCCGGATCGCCGCCAGGGCTGGCGTCCGCGAGTTGAGGAGGAACTGGCTCCAGTGGCCCGGTAGATTCTGACTGAGGGGTAGTTGTATTTTCTAAATCTGCGGTAGTCAGGGGCTGCGTAGGCGCCTCACTGAGTACTGAAGATCCGGCGGTAGGCCTAACCGAGACCTCGGTATCTGGTCTAGGTCTAGGCTGCCAGTCTTTGTCCTTGCGTTTTTTTAAACATAGCGATAGTCGGAGGTTCCGATGACATAATGTAGTTGAATTTTCTGCCAAAATAATATCGGGCAGTATCAGCCCGACGCTTAATAGTGCGTTTATTGAACCTAGCGCAAAACCGACAACCAGAAATGTCGTGGTCTGGGCCTAGGCAAGGAATACAATAAGAATGAAAATCCTTATGAGGTATTTGCTTCCCACAAGAAATACAATTATTAACTTTGTCTGACATCGGTCTGAGGCAAGAAAAGTTTCCCCAATGGGGTACTTAGCTTTATAGAAGACTTCGGCCGAAATTCTGTTAGAAAATCTCAGGAGCTGGCCGACCGGCACTTGCGAACTGCTTCTGCTTCGGGCACCGCGCGGTAAGAAAGACTGAAGAAAATGGCGTCGGCTGCCTCTTTTATACCCCTGCCGCACTGACGTCAGGTAAGAAGCGACGACAACCGACGCCGGACCAAGGCTTTGGAATTCAGGCCGACTGCGGGACCGCCTGACGGCAGGATAACCCAAGTGTGATGACTGCAACAGCATAGCACGATGAACATCTAAGCCAAGCATAACCATGAGGCCTACTATAGTGCTCCTCTCCCATATACAATGTTAGAACAATAGTGACAAGGTCAGAGGGCAAGAGGGGAGGGATGGCTGAAGACAAATGAAGTACAGCTACTCAGATGGAACGTTATGGTGAGTACATAACTTCTTTATCTGAAGTAGTTGACTTAATTTGGTCTTCAACCTGTGGGACAGAGTCCCAGCTACCAACACCTGGGTGGCCCTCATGGAAGGATATTCTGGAGCACCACGGAGCCAAAGGATGCCCTACTCCTGGATACAATGTTCAATTTGTAATGAGATATGAAGGTATGAGACGAGGACCAAATAGCTGCAGAACAAATTTCATCCAGCGACACCCTAGACCAAAAAGACGCTGAGGTGGCCATGGACCTAGTAGAGTGGGCTTTCACCTGACCGGGAGGGGAAATGCTTCTATCAGAATATGCTCAAATGATACATTGGGAAATCCAGCGAGCAATGGTCACTTTAGAAATTGGCTTGCCCAGAAATGGTTTTGAATAGGAGACAAACAACTGATCAGATATGCAAAAAGATTTCGTTCTGTGTAAATAAAACCTCAATTGCCTACGTACATCTAACAAGTATAACTTGTATTCACCCCTATTTTGGAAATTTGGAAAGAAAACGGGAAGACTGATAGTATGACTGATAATGGTTTCTGAAGCCACCTTAGGAAGAAAGGAAGGATTAGTGCACAGGGAAACCCTGTCCTAATGAAAAACCATGTAAGGAACTTTAATGGACAAAGTACAGTTTTGTACCTACCATAAATGTAGATGTCCGATAGATATGCAACTGCAGTCCTGACATATGGGTCGTCCTGCCTCAGGCAGCCCTTCGGTCGGCCGAATTCCAAAGTCTGGGTCCGGCGTCGGCTGATGTCGCCTCCTCCCCGACGTCAGAGCGGCTGGGGTATAAAAGCATCAGCCAACGCCATCTTCTTCAGTCTTTCTTGCCCCAGATGCCAGGTGCCCTCCAAGGAAGGCTAAATTTAGTGAATGGATAAAAAATTCCAGACATGCAAAACAGTAATAAACAGATACACCATAACAGATATCCCCAGCTAATTTGAAAAGGGGAAGTGGACCCTAAAAAAGAGAAACACAGAGGGGTAGGAGGGAGGGAAAACCTGACTGCAGTTGCATATCTATCGGACATCTACATTTATGGTAGGTACAAAACTGTACTATGTCCTTCAAGAATGCAACTGCAGTCCTGACATATGGGTTGAATACCATAGCCAAGCTGGGGGTGGTAGGATCTAAGAGAGGGATGGTGTAGCTAAAATGCCCTGCAGGACTGCCGAAGCAAAGCCTGCTCGGGATCTGGAGTATAAAGGCAGGTTGTAGTGTTTGGTAAATGTATGCACGGAGCTCCATGTAGCAGCCTCTAGAATGTCCTTTGTAGCCACTCCTCTTAGAAAGGCTGTGGATGTGGCTATAGCTCTGGTGGAGTGTGGCCTAATATTGGCTGGCACACCTTTTCCATGGAAAGAGTAACAGAATCTGATGCAATGTCCAATCCATTTTGAAATTGTTTGTTTGGAGATTGCCTTTCGTTGCACTCCAGCAGCATAGGCTACAAAAAGTTGATCAGACTTTCTGGTGGTCTTTGTTCTGTCCAAGTAGTAGCGTAATTGTCTGTGTATGTCCAAAGTGTGCAGCAGCTTTTCCCCCTTATTTTGAGGATTGGGAAAGAAAGTAGGCAGGTGAATTGCTTGATTAAGAGACACCCTGGATATCACGTTTGGCATGAATGAAGGATTGGTTCTTAGAGAAACTCTGTCCTGATGAAAAATGAGAAAGGGAGGTACTGCCATGAGGGACTGCATCTCCGAGACTCTTCTTGCTGAGGTAACTGCCAAGAGGAAAACCGTTTTCCAGGAGAGAAATTGCATTTCTGAAGATGCTGCTGGTTCAAAAGGAGGAAGAGTTAATTTTCCCAAGACGAAATTGAGGTCCCATGCAGGTACTGGTGGTTTTCTGGGAGGTTTGATATTCTTTATCCCTCTTAGAAACTGTCTTAGCAAGGGATGCGAAAACACAGGTGGGTCACAGTTGTATTTTGCTGAGATTGCTGAAGCGTGAATTTTTATGGAAGAATATGAGAGGCCACTATGAAACATTTCTGCCAAGTATTCTAATATCTGTGGTATGCTCATTACTGATGCATCCTGACCCTTTGTTGGCATTCCAGATGATGAATCTCTTCCACTTGGCTGAATAGGTTTTTCTGGTGGAAGGTCTGCACGCTTCCAGTAAGATTTCTTGTACTTTTTCGGAAAGAGAGCTATGGGTGAAAGTCATGGAACCCTCCAAGCTGACAGCTGCAAAGTTTGCAGGTTTTGATGAACAGTCCTGTAACTGTGCCGAGTTAGAAGCAGAGGCCATTGAGGCAAGGGCCAGGGTTTGGTGTGAGTTATGCTCAGTAGCAATGGATACCAGTGCTGCCTTGGCCAGTCTGGAGCTATCAAAATTCCTTTTGGTTGCTCTGCTTTGATCTTCAGTAACACCTTGGTCAGTAATGGTAGAGGAGGGAATGCATAAATTGTTAGGAAATTCCAGCTGAAGGAGAGAGGAACCGTTCTCCAGGCTAGAGGATGGTGTGTCCTTGAACAGAACTTCTCCAGGTGATGATTGAGGTGAGAGGCAAACAGATCTATGTCCGGTCTTCCCCATGCACTTGTTATTTGTGAGAAAATGTGTGGATGCAGCATCCATTTGTGCGGATCCAAGAAATTTCTGCTCAGCCTGTCCGCCAGAACATTGTCCTTGCCTGGAACAAACTGGGATTGCAAGTGGATGTTCAGATTCAGGGACTTTTCCCAAAGAGTCATTGTTAGTCTGCAGAGGGGGTAATAGTGAGTGCCTCCCTGCTTGTTTATATACCACATGACAGTGGTGTTGTCTGTCCTTATTAGCAGATGACCTTGTTGAAGGGATTTCCCGAAGGCCTCGATTGCATGTATCACTACCAACATCTCTTTTTGATTTATGTGCAGATGCATTTCCCTGTGAGTCCATTGCCCTTGAATGCATCTGCCCTCCATGTGCGCCCCCCATCCATAATCTGAGGCGTCTGTTGTAATGGTTTGACTTGCTAGAGGTTTGTTGAAAGACATGCCTTTGTTTAAATGACTTGCTTGAGCCCACCACAAAAATTCCCTTTGCAGGCATGGAATGAGTGGTATTACGTCTTCTAGGTTGTGGCTGTGTTGAGACCATAAGCATTTTAGGTACCATTGTAGCTTTCTCATGGGTAGTCTTGCCAGAGGTACCAGAAGAATGCAAGATGTCATGAACCCCAGGGCCTGCAGGATTTTCCTTGCGGTCAGCTGGGTGAGCTTTGCTAGGCTTCTGAAGTAATCTGGTAAATGTTCTTGTTTCTCCTCTGTGATGAAAGCCATTTGTGATTGTGTGTCCAATTTGGCTCCTAGAAAAATAATCTGTTGGGATGGCAGTAGTCTTGATTTTTGAATGCTGACTGTGTATCCCAAAGCCTGTAGTAGTTGAATGACATAGTCCAAGTTTCTTATCAGGGTTTGTTTGCTGTCTGCTTGTATAAGGCAGTCGTCCAGGTAAGGGTATATTTGGATCCCCTGGAGCCTGCAATGTGCAACTACTGATGCCAGGCATTTCGTGAATACTCTGGGCGCAGTAGATAAGCCAAACGGCAATGCTGAGAATTGATAATGCTTTGACCCTGCAAGAAATATGAGGTATCTTCTGCAACTGTGTCTGATTGGGACATGCAGGTATGCCTCCTTGAGGTCCAGAGTAACCAGCCAAGACCCCTTGCCCAGCATGGGAAGGAGTTGCTGTAAAGTCAGCATTTTGAATTTTGGCACAATGAGAAAAGTGTTTAGAGCGGACAAGTCCAGTATAGGTCTCCATTGCTTTTCTTTTCTTGGAACAAGGAACAGTCTTGAATAAAATCCCTGGCCTTGTTCCTGAGGAGGAACCTTTTCTATTGCTTTTATTTGTAACAGCTTTGAAACTTGTATGAGTGCCTCTGCCCTTTGATTTTGTGGCAGATTTGGCATGCCTTGTCTCATTGGTAAGGTATGGAAGTGGAACCTGTAACCTTTGTCTACTATGTCCAGACTCCATTTGTCCTTGGTTAAAATGTGCCAGTTCCGCCTAGAGGTGCTTCTCTTTGAGCCTTGGTCGGCGGAGTATGTCATTGTGATTGTCCCTGTGGTGCAGCTGAACTCCCTAAGCCACTTCTCTGATTTGGTGGTTGCCATTGGCGGCCCCTGTAGGAGCCTCGGTATTGCCCTCTACCTCGAGCACGCCTGTTTTTCCCCCTTTGAAACTTGTCAGTGTCTGGAAAGGACCAATTCTTTGAAGGCCAATTCCTGCTGAATCTGGGTGGCTGAACCTGGAGGAAATCCTTGACTGTCTGTACTGATTTAGCCTTTTCCTCAATAGACTTCAACACATCCTGTGCATTAGCACCAAAAAGCTTCTGTTTTTCCAGAGGTGCATCTAGGAGCTTTACTTTAACATGGTCTGGCAGTGGCTGTTCTTTCAGCCAAGCATATCTACGTATAACGGCCCCTGTCATAGCTGCCCTACATGAAGCTTCCAATGCATCATAACCACACTGAAGAAAATGATTGCTAACCTGCTGAGTGTTATGAACCAAATCCTGCAATGCCTTTCTATCTATAGGCTCAGGAGAGGCTAACTTTTTCTGCAAATCATCCATTAAGTAATCCTGGTACTGAAACATATGAAAAAGACAGTTGAGTGACCTCATGGCAAGGGTGGAAGAGGTAAAAACTTTTTTGCCCCATCTCTCCAGGGACCTTGATTCCCTGTCTGTGGGCAAAGGGTTTTTGGCCGAGGAAGTAGCCACTCCTTTGGGCCCCTGAGAAATAGTTTCTAGATCCACAGAGTGGGCCTTGAAGAGATGCTTATGCGTTTCAGGAACCCTGTAATATCTGTCTGGCTTGACAGGAGCTGGAGGGAGAGAATCAGGGGAAGCACTGGAGTCTGAGTATACATCATCCAAGACATCCAACACTGGAGGGATAGCTAATGGTCTGTGCTGGGGTAGCTTAAGGAAGGTACGTAGCCTTTTCCTGGAGTCAGAAAATTCCTGACCCTGCCACTGAAAATGTTCTCTCATAGAGTGGAGAACTTCTCCGAAAGAAATATCCTCTGGAGGAGAGGCAGAAGGAATTGATTCCTCAGCATCAGAATCCTCGTAGGCCTGGAAGGATTCTTCCTGGGTATCTGAATGCTCTGAGTCCCTAGAGGCTTCATCCGAAGAGAGGGTATCTGTCTGCTCAGTCCTAGGCCTTTTATCTGCAGGAGGCTGAGGACCTCTGTCTGGATGCGACTGAGAACCTCTGATTAGAGAGATTAGATCTGCAGCTAAGGTCATGATCTGTTTATCAGAAGAGGGGCCCTGGGAAAAAGTTTTAGGATGGGCCTTAGCCTGGCTGGCAGCCTTAGCACATGTGAAGGCCTTGATTGGCATGGAGACCGGAGGCCTAGCTGCCCCACGTGCAGGAGTAACTTTATCCACTGGTATGGTGTCAGGTAAATCCTGAGCTTCGGTTTCGGGAGGAAAATCAACAACCGGCACCGGGGAAACCTCCGGGACCGAAGTACGCGGTAAAGCGGTGTCGTCGGCCTGGAGCGGTGGAATTACCGCCTCCGAAGAGACCGATGGACTCGCGGAAGGCTTAGGCGTGGAGTCGGTGGACGACGTGGGCCGAGGATGTCGGTCCCGGTCTTTGCGTTTTTTGGAAATATGTGCTGTCGGTTGTTCCGACGGCATGATATAAGCGTAATTTTTGCCAAAAAAGTCTTCGGCAAATTCTGCCCGGCGCCTGAGTGTGTGCTTATTAAAGCAAGCACAGGCAACACAAGCTGAGACGTCGTGGTCTGGGCCCAGGCAGGGAAGGCAGTAAGAATGGAAGTCCTTATGAGGTATTTGTTTACCACAAGACAAACAATTATTAACTTTTTCAATTTTTTCTGACATCGGCTGAGGCAAGAAAAATGTTCCCCAACGGGGTACTTAGCTTTTTGATGACTTCAGTAACTGAAAACACAGGAGCTGACCGACCGGCACTTGCGAACTGCTTTTGCTTCGGGCACCACGCGGCAAGAAAGACTGAAGAAGATGGCGTCGGCTGATGCTTTTATACCCCAGCCGCTCTGACATCGGGGAGGAGGCAACATCAGCCGACGCCGGACCCAGACTTTGGAATCCGGCCGACCGAAGGGCTGCCTGAGGCAGGACAACCCATATGTCAGGACTGCAGTTGCATTCTTGAAGGACATTGCTTCAAGTTCCGATACCCTCCTAGCAGAAGTGCTAGCCACCAAAAAGGCAGTTTCCAAGATAGGAATTGTAAATCTACTAATGCCGTGGGCTCAAAGGGAGGGGAGACTGGAGCCTGAAGTACACAGGTGAGGTCCCATGGAGGTATAGGATCTTTCACTGGGGGGGTATTAAAAGAAAGGTACCTTTAAGGAAGGCCTTGCAAAGAAGCTAGGGAAGCCATGTTTCCCCTACATGGAAGTTAGACATGGCAGTAAGTTGGACTTTAATGGTAGAAGAACTAGCACCTTGGTGAAAGATACTTGCTAGAAATTCCAGAACAGCCAAAACCAGAGCCGTAAACGGATCTAGGTCCCATTGAGAGGCCCATATAGAGAACCATTTCCACTTGCTACGATATATGTTTCTGGTAGAAAACTTGCGAGTCGCCACCAAAATGGTTTTAAATGGAAAGGACAAACCAGGAGTCCTAATCATTAATGGAACTGGAGCAACCAAGCGGTGAGTTTCAGATTGTCCAGGTCTGGGTGAGGAATCCCCGAGGGATGTGAAATGAGATCCGGATCCAAGATCCATGGTGGAACTGCCAGGTGAGACCAAAGGGAGGGGAACCAGACTTGGCGAGGCCAGAATGGGGCAATGAGGATTACTGTGCTCCCCAACCTGCGAGCTTTCTGAAGAAACTTCAGAATGAGTGATAACAGGGGGGGGGGGGGGTAAGCATAAAAAAAGAGTGGAAGGCCAAGCATGAACCAGTGCATATCTGGGGGCTTCCCCCTGAGGGGGGGTTCATTGCGAAGAACTCGCTACATTTCATGGTGGAATGAGATGCGAAGAGATCGTAGCAAGTCTATCCCCACAATAGGAAGATCTGTTCTGCTACTGAAGGATTCAAAGACCACTCATAAGGCATCAGAATAGTCTTGCTGAGCCTGTCCACCAGAATATTGGACATTCCAGAAATGTGCATTGCCACCAGACAATGGCTGGTGGAAATCGCCCATTCCCACACTCTCATGGCTTCTCGACAAAGGGAATAAGATCTGGTTCCACCCTTTTTGTTGATATACCAGACTACTGACATGTTGTCTGGATAGCAATAGTCCCTAGAGGGAGACGGGCATGAAGGGCCTGCAACACTAGAAGAACCGCCCTCATCTCCTGGACATTGATATGCAAATTGGTCTCGGAAGGGGACCACATGCCTTGGACAGTTCTTCCCGAGCAATGTCACCCACCCTAGCTGGGAAGCGTTTGTGGTCACTGTGGTTGTGGGAAAGGATAGAACAAAGGGACGTCCCTTGACAAGGTCTGGGAGAGAAGCCAACAGTCTGCAAGCCCGGGAAATCCGAACTGGATGGGACAAAGGTAGATCTAGTATAGACCACTGAACTGCTAGCATCCACTGGAGAACTCGGATACGAAGTCATGCAAAGGGTAGAAGATTGACTGTGGCTGCCATGGAACCCAGAGCCCGCAGAACTGTCTCCGCTGAGGGAAGATGAACCTGGTGAATGTAAGAAACATGAAGTCTTAAATTGTGTACCCTTTCCGGGGTGAAGTAAACCTCCATTTGTATAGTGTCCAAACAAGCTCCTATAAAGTCTAGGCTCTGGACTGGAGTCAGTGACAATTTGCTGAGATTTACAGTAATGCCCAGACTGTTCGCTAATACCAGAAAATAGTCCCTGGCTTAGCACAGCAGACACTTGGTGGGGGCAGCAAGGAGCCAATCATCCAGCTAAAGAAAAACCTGAATTCCCTAAAGCCTCAGGTGAGCAGCTACTATCGCCATTACTTTGGTAAACACCCTGGGGGCTGTTGTGAGACCTAAGGGGTGGGCCCTGAAGTGATAATGATTGGCCCCCAGCAGGAAGCAGAGAAACCTGCGGGAGTGTCTGTTCATTTTGATGTGACAGTACCCATCCTAGAGGTTGATCGAGCACATCCAATCCTTTTCCTGCAGGTAGGACAAGACGGACTGAAGGGTGACCACCTGAACGTTTTCCTTGGCTACAGATAGGTTCAAGGTGGAAAGATCCAGAATGAGTCTTAGGTTCCCATCTTCTTTGGCACTAAAAAGAACCTGGAATAAATGCCCAATCCAGATTGGTCTGGGGGGATGGCTTGGATGACTCATTTTCTTTGCAGCTTGTCTATTTCCAGTGTTGCTACCTCCCATTGCACGGGTAAAATGTCTGGGAGGTGTTTTGGTGGGAGAGGTGGCTCTAAGAATGGGATGAAATAAAGTACAGTTGTGTACACTTACCATAAATGTAGATGTTAGAGTGTATTCACTGTTGCAGTCATTACACTTGGGTTATCCTGCTGGCAGGCTACCCTCAGTCGGCCTGAATTCCAAAGTCTAGGTCCGGCATCAGTTGCTGTCGCCTCTTCCCTGACGTCAGTGCGCCAGGGATATAAAAGATGTAGCCGATGCCATTTTCTTTAGTTTTTCTTTCCCCAGGTGTCAGGTGTCCTCCAAAGGGTAGGCTAAAAATATGCCAATAAAACATGCAAGTACCAAAATATATATAATACCTTCATCTATAAGCAAATACACCACATAAGTTGTATAGGTTAGAGAAGAGCAGATAAATTGCAGCAAAGATATGGGGGATGGTGGGTGGGTAACCTGGACTGCAACAGTGAATACACTCGAACATCTACATTTATGGTAAGTGTACACAACTGTACTATGTTCTTCGTGTTTCACTGTTGCAGTCATTACACTTGGGTTGAATCCCAAAGCTAAGGTTGGGAGGCTGGAGCTAAATAGCATTAGGAGTGGCTATGAGGCCCTGCAGAACTGCAGTGGCAAAGCCTGCCCTGGATTTAGAGCAGAGTGGTAAATGATAATGCTTTGTAAATGTCTTTGGTTGGTACTCCCCTGAGGAAGGCTGCTAACGTGGCTGCTGCTCTGGCTGAATGTGGCCTAATACCCTTAGGCAGTGACTTGCCATGTTGTGAATAGTAGAAACTGATGCAGTGGCCTATCCACCTTGAAATATAGTCTGCTTTGATATAGCCTTTCCTTGTGATCCTGCAGCATATGCCACTAGTAGTTGCTCTGTCTTTCTGAAAGCTTTGGTTCTGTTCAGGTAGAAGCGCAGCTGTCTGTGTATGTCCAAAGAATGCAGAATTATCCCCCCCTTATTCTGTGGGTTTGGATAAAAAGGTAGGCATATGAATAGTTTGGTTAAGGGCCACACTGGACACTACCTTAGGCATAAATGTCGGGTTTGTCCTCAGAGAAACCCTGTCTGGATAAAAAACGATAAAAAGTTCCACAGCCATGAGTGCCAGTAGCTCTGAAACTCGTCTTACAGAGGTTATTGCTAGCAGCAGAGCTGTTTTCCAAGATAAAAACGTTATATCAGCTGTAGCGGCTGGCTCAAAAGGAGGCAGGGAGAGTTTTTCCAAAACATAACTGAGGTCCCATGCAGGTATTGGTGATTTCCTTGGAGGGCTTAAGTTTTTGGCTCCTCTGAGGTACTGCCTTAACAGCGGATGAGAAAAGATTGGTGGCTCTGTATTGTAATGAGCCGAAATGGCAGAGGCATGAATTTTGATTGATGAAAAAGATAGGCCTTTGTCCAGCATCTCAGTTAAGTTTTGCAAAATCTGAGGAATATTTGGTGCAGCTGTGTCAATTTCTTGTGCCTGGTTCCAAGCACAGAATCTCTTCCATTTTCCAGCATAAGATTTTCTGGTACTAGGCCTTCTGGCCTCCAAAATGACATCCATTACAGCTTTAGTGAAAGGCGCGCTTTGTATTACTACATTATCTGCCATGCTGCCAGATTTAAGTCTTTAACTGGCTGTGCAGGATCTGATTGTTTTCTTGGGAGAGTAGATGAGGTATTTGAGGCAAGGTCCAAGCTGGGCATTGAGACAAGTTCCTTAGGATTGGGTACCAGTGCTGGCAGGGCCAGTCTGGGGCCATCAGCATCATTTTTGGCTTCTCTTGTCTGACCTTTAGGAGTAACTTGGGGAGGAGAGGCAGTGGAGGAAAGGCATATACTGTTAGGCTTTTCCAGCTGAAAGAGAGGGCATCCACTTTCCATGCTTGTCTGTGATAAGTCCTTGTGCAGAATCTTTTTTAGTTGGCAGTTGTGAGGAGAGGCAAATAGATCTATATCCGGGCATCCCCATTTCCTTGTTATCATGCTGAAGACTTGTGGATCAAATTTCCACTCGTGGGGATCCATGAGGTTTCTGCTTAGTTCGTCTGCCAGTGTATTTATCTTTCCTGGCAGGAATTGTGCCTGCAGGTGTACCTGGTAAGTCAAAGATGTGTCCCACGGAGTCATGGCTAGTCTGCAGAGGGGGTAAGAATGAGTGCCTCCCTGCTTGTTTATATACCACATGACCGCGGTGTTGTCTGTCTTTATCAGTAGTTGTCCCGGATGAAGTAGGTCCTTGAAGGCTGTCAGGGCATTCTGGACAGCTGGCATCTCTTTTTGATTGATATGTAGATGCATCTGGTTTGCAGACCATGTTCCTTGAATACATCTTCCTGCCATGTGGGCCACCCCAGGCATAATCTGATGCATCTGTTGTTAATGTCTGCCTGGCTGGGGGTAAAGTGAATGGCTGTCCCTTGTTCTGGTGACAAGCCTTCGCCCACCAACAAAACTCCTTTTGCAGGCAGGGAATGAGGGTAATTATAGTTTCCAGGTTGTGGCAATGTTGTGTCCAAACACTTTTTAGGTACCACTGAAGTTTCCTCATATGCAGTCTCGCATATGGAATTAGTAGAATGCAGGATGCCATGAAGCCCAAAGCCTGCAGAATTTCTCTTGCAGATAACTGGGCCTTTGTTGCCAACAGGTTGAAATAGGTAGTCAGTTGCCTTTGTCTGGCGTGAAATAAGCCACCTGGGCAGTTGTATTTAAGCTTGCACCCAGGAATATTATCTCTTGAGAGGGTACTAGTTTTGATTTCTTTTCGTTGACTGTGTACCCTAGGCCTGTTAGAAATCTCTTTACAAACGCCAGATGCTATAGTAGAATGTCCTTGTTCTCTGCTTGAATGAGGCAGTCGTCCAAGTAAGGATATATTTGTATTCCTCTTTGTCTGCACAATGCAATTACTGGTACCAGGCACTTTGTGAAGACCATGGGCGCAGTAGATAAGCCAAAGGGCAGTGCAAAGAATTGGTAGTGCATTGAGCCAGCTTTGAATCTGAGGTATCTTCTGCATGTTTGTCTGATTGGGACATGCAGTTATGCCTCTTTTAGGTCTAAAGTCACCAGCCAAGCCTTCTTGCCCAGCATGGTCAGAAGTTGCTGTAGAGTAAACATTTTGAATTTTGGTATATCCAGAAATGTGTTTAGAATAGACAGGTCCAGTATTGGTCTCCAGGTCTTGTCTTTTCTTGGTACCAAAAACAGTCTTGAATAAAATCCTTGTCCCTGCTCTTGCTCTGGTACTTGTTGAATGGCCCTCATGTCCATGAGGGATGAGACTTGCTTTTGTGCCTCTGCCCACTGATGTTTTGGCAGGTCTGGCCAACCATTTGTCCTTGGCAGGGTATGGAAGTGAAACTTGTAGCCTTGTGACACTATGTCTAAGACCCATTTGTCCTCAGTTATTATGTGCCAGTTTTGAGAAAAAAGTGCTAGTTTTCCCCCTAAAGGTGCTGCCAGAAGATAAGTGCTTGGTGCAGGCAGGGGGAAGTCATTGGGACTGTTTCCTGTATGGTTGTGATTTGTCTTCTCCACTTTTGGAGGTAGAAGCACCCCATTGTTTAGACCTGTACGAGCCTTGGAGCTGGGATCTGCCTCTTGGGCGTCTGTATCTGCCCCTTTGTGGTCTGTCTGACACTGGAAAGGACCAAATCTTTGTAGGCCAGTGTCTGATAAATCTTGGAGGCTGAACCTGTAAGAAATCCTTAACCTTTTGCATAGATTTAGCTTTGTCCTCCATTTTCTTTAACACCTCTTCTGCTTTAACACCAAACAAAGTATCGTGCTGTAATGGGGCATCTAATAATTTTGCTTTGACATGATCAGGCAGCATTTGTTCCTTTATGTCTCCTGATGACAGAACCCGTCACAGCGGCTCTGCAGGAGGCCTCCAAAGAATCAAAACCACAATGCAAAGTATGCTTTCCAACTTGTTCAGCTGCATGCAATAAATCCTGCATTTCTTTGTTTTCTGCACATTCAGAATTAGTCAACATTTTCTGTTTAAGCAGTGACATAATACATTGCTGACATTTGAGCATATGAAACTGACAATTTAAAGCCCTTATAGCCAAGGTTGCGGAAGTGTAAATTGTTTTCCCCATCTGTCCAATGCCCTAGAATCCCTGTCAGAGGGGGTAGGGTTTTTTTGCAGCGAAAGTCTTGACCCCTTTGGGACCCTGAGAGATGGTTTCTGGGTCAGCAGCAGGGTTTTTGAAAAGGAATTTATGAGAGTCATGGACCCTGTAGTACCTGTCCGGCTTAACAGGAGCTGGAGGTAAGGAGTCAGGGGTCAGACTGGACTCTGAAAATACATCATCAACAATGTTTAACACAGGTGGAATAGCTAGGGGTCTGTGTTGTGGTAGTAAAAGGAAGTCTCTGAGCCTTTTCTTAGATTCTGAAAAATCTTGGCTCTCCCAGTGGAAATGCTCCCTCATGGTATGCAAGGTTTCCCCAAAAGAATAATCCTCAGGAGGAGAGGCTGCAGGGATAGATTCTTCAGCATCAGAATCCTCATATGGAGGAAGAGTGTATTCCTGATCAGAAGAGGAATCAGATGAAATGGAAACCTGATCTGAAGATTCATATTCTGTCTCTTGCCTAGGCCTTTTATCAGGAGGGGGATGGGAACCCCCGATCAAAGTAATTAAGTCTTCGGACATTTTGAGCATCTGTTTTTTGGGCATGGAGGCCTGTCCATGAGGCTGTTGTACTTGTTTCTTTGTCTTTAAGGGCGCTTTAGTCTTTGCCTTTAAAGCTGAAGTGGTTTTAATGTATAATTAAGTTGGTCTGAAAACACCCTCCGAAGCCAATGTTGCTCAGTGGCTCCAGACCCATCTGAGGGAATAGTCTCCGAAGGTCCAATACTTTGACCTTCCAGCGGCCTAGGCGACTCCACATGGGAGTCGGTAGCGGCCTGCGGGTCTAAAGTAGCGGGCGTCAGGGGCTGCGAAGGTGCCCCACTGAGAACTGGTGACTGGCTTAGAAGAAGCCTCGTCGTCGGTTTTGGACCTCGGATCCCTGTCCTTCTCTTTTTCTTTGCGTTTCTTGTGAATTTCGGTAGTCGGATGGCTATCCGACGACATGGTATAATTAAATCTTCTGCCAAAATAGTGTAAAGCAAAATCGTACCGGCACTTAATAGTGCTTTGGTTAAATCTAGCACAAAACCGACAACTAGCAACGTCGTGGTCAGGGCCTAGACAAGGAATACAGTAAGAATGAAAGTCCTTATGAGGTATTTGCTTCCCACAAGAAATACAATTATTAACTTTTTCTGACATCGATCTGGAGCAAGAAAAAAGTTTTCCCAACGGAGTACTTAGCTTTTAATGAAGACTTTGGATCTGAAATTCGAACATGAAAATCTCAGGAATCGGCCAATCGGCACTTGCGAACTGCTTATGCTTCGGGCACTGTGCGGCAAGAAAGACTAAAGAAAACGGCATCGGCTGCATCTTTTATACCCTGGCGCACTGACATCAGGGAAGAGGCGACAGCAACCGACGCCGGACCTAGACTTTGGAATTCAGGCCGACTGAGGGTAGCCTGCCAGCAGGATAACCCAAGTGTAATGATTGCAACAGTGAAACACGAAGAACATCCTCTGGATATGATTTTCAACACCCAACAGTCTATTGTTAAGGACCTCCCACTCCATTGGGTGTAGCAAGAGACGACCTTGACTGCCTTCATAGACAAGCAGTCGGGCAGTCCCTCGGGGCTGCTACATGGGCCTGTCGGAGAACAGTTCTCAAGCCCCGTAATTTCTTGGACATCCTCTGCCTCTAGGCCAGCATCTATCATAACCCCCTCTGCCTCTGGGGGAAGATAAGTCCTGAGTGTCCCAGAAGAACTGAGATTTCTGGAACCACATCTTCTTTGCCCCTCGCTGATTCCTAGAGAAGGATCTTTGAGGGGTGGAGAAGAGGATCCTGCTGGCAGACAGTGTCTTCCCGTCCTCCTCACTCTGGACCAGTGTTTCACGCACAGACTTCCCAAACAGGGAAGAACCATCACAGGGGGCATACGCCTTGAAGGGTTTCAAGAATTGACACAGCCAGAGCCAGGTGTGATGCCTCATGGCAACACCAGGCCTGGCTGACCTGGCGGCTCCCTCCATAACATGGGAAAGGAGGCAGATGACCATGTTGGCTACTGCCTTTAGAGTGGCCATTCATGTGGAGAATGTCTTCTTGCCCTCCATCGACATGGACTGCAGGGGCAACTCGGCGACTTCGTTAACCAGGTCACACTGCAGTCAGATAACATGTGCCATATAATTCAATGCCCTTATGGTAAAGATTGCTGAAGCATAGTTCTCGACTCCCAGTCAGGCAGATGGACCGTAGAGCTCTCCTATGCGAGCTCTTTCTTTGTGGCAGCTGCCATCATAGCATCTACTGGGGACCACTTACTCCAGCTAGTCCTGCCTGGTGGGGGACTGAGTATTTTATCTGGACGCTTGGGAATAGGCTCCACGGTGTCCAGTTCCTTCCATGCCAGAGATGTTATCAGGTCCACACCAATCACCAAGCATGCAGTCTGAAAGTTGATCATAACTGAAAATAAGAAAATTATTCTCTTTTGGATTGTCTGCTATGATCTTTAATAGTCAGAAGAAGTTCAGAGGTAAGGAAACAAAGTCAAATGGGATTGTTGGAAACTGGTGCAAATGAAGGGCAATTTGAAAAAAAATTAAAAAAGATGTTTTTTGAATCAAGATTCATTCTTGAAGCACAACTTTAAAACTCTAATGTGTGGCGTAAGAGGCAAACTCACTAGAATGCTCAGTGGATCACCAGATAATCATTTTTTATTACTTGAGACAGGGTAAATACACAAGGCACAACCACAGATGTTCTAGTAGAAAATCAGGGCCAGTTTATAGGTTCTATGTGTGTGTTTTTATGGGTATGGGAGGGAAAATGAATCAGACTGAAAGATCAAAGCTCAGTATTTTTTTTTGGGGGGGGGGGGGCAAATGAGAAGTTATGTACCTACCATAACGTTCCATGTTAGTTGTCTTCTTCTCGCCTTAGGCAAAAAGGTCGGATTAGTTCTCAATGATACTCTGTCTTTGTGGAAGACTAAATAGGGGGGGCGAACAGATAGAGCATGAAGTTCAGACACCCTCCTAGCCGATGTAATAGCAACCAGGAATAAAGTTTTCCATTTGAGAAATTTCAGGGAACATGAAACAGCTGGCTCGAAGGGAGAAAGAATCAAGGATGTCAGCACTAAATTTAGGTCCCATTGAGGAGGAGGACTCCTGATTGGAGGTTTCAGGAGAAAAATTCCTTTCAAGAAGGCTCTACAAAGCCTGTGGGACATAATGTTGTGATCTGCGAACCCGACATGAAAGTTCGAGATAGCGGCCAACTGAACTTTGACTGTGGAAGAAGAGGAGCCCGCGAGAAAAGTTTCCGCTAAGAAATCCAAAACTGCTTGTACTGGAGCAGTGAAGGGATCAATATTCTTGGCTTTTGCCCAATAAGAAAAACATTTCCATTTGCTAGTATAAATCCTCCTAGTAGAGGATTTTAAGGAAGCTACTAAGATGTCTCTAACAGAATTAGAGATCATAGGAAGCCTGGCTAAGGAAGGAAGTGGAGCAACCATGCTGTGAGGTTGAGAGAAAGGATAGACTGGTGCAGCTGACCCGATTGGTGAATCAGAAGATCTGGCACTGGGTCCAGATGCCACGGCTGCACCAAAAGGTGACGATGGAGGAACGGAAACCAAATTTGTCGAGGCCAATAAGGAGCAATGAGAATCATTTTGGCTCTCAAAACGGTGGCTTTCTGGATAACTTGAGGGATCAGAGGAAAGGCATAAAGAAGTCCCTGGGGCCAATCCTGGGTCAGAGCGTCTCTGGGGGGATGGCCTGGCAGTGGGAAGAGAGAGAAGAAGTCTGGGCATTTGCTGTTTTGGGGAGTAGCAAAAAGATCGCAACATGGGCGACCCCATTCCAGAAAAATCTCCTCCACTATAGATTGTTTGAGAGACCACTCGTGAGGCATGAGAATAGCTCTGCTCAATCTGTCCGCTAAAATGTTGGTTTTCCCAGGGATATGCGTTGCAACCAGAAACCGATGAGAGGAGATCGCCCATTGCCAAAGTCTGAGCGCTTCTCGACACAAGGGGTAGGACTTGGTTCCGCCCTGTTTGTTGATATACCATACTACAGACATGTTGTCTGTGTGGACTGCAATTGTCCCCAAGGGAAGAAAGTCGTTGAGGGCTTGCAACGTTAAAAGCACTGCTCTCATCTCTAGGACATTTATGTGCAGGTGGTATTCGAACGGTTGCCACGTCCCATGAACCATCCTGCCCTGATAATGCCCCCCCCCACCCGATCAGGGAGGCATCCGTAGTGGCAGTGGCTACCGGGGCTGGGGTACAAAGGGTCTGCCTTGGTGAATCTGGGGAGAAGTAATCCACCAAGCAAGATGATTCTTGCAAATCTGTGTCACCAGTATTTGGTGACTCATCGGAAGTTGTTGGTAAGACCACTGAGTGAACAACATCCACTGAAGAAGGCACATATAGAAGCGAGCCAGGGGAAGAAGGGTAATGGCCGCAGCCATGAGGCCCAACACTTTTAGAACCATTCTGGCTTGTACTTTCTTGCTGGCTAGAATGATTCTCACGTGACCTTGTATATCTGAGATTCTTTGGTCTGTGAGGGTAGCTGACATCCGAATAGTGTTTAAGTTTGCGCCTATGAAAGTAATAGACTGGCAGGGCAATAAGGAGGATTTTCCGTAGTTGATCGAGATGCCCAATTGAGTGCAAAGATTTATTGTGTAATCCCTGGCTTGAAGAAGCTGATGCCTGGTGGTGGCTGAAAGGAGCCAGTCGTTGAGATACGGAAACACCTGGAATCCTTGACGTCTCAGGTGAGCCGTGACCACTGCCATACATTTGGTGAACACTCTGGGGGCTGTAGTAAGACCAAAGGGCAGGGCTCTGAACTGGAAATGACTGGACCCCAGCCGAAAGTGGAGAAACCTTCTGGAGCGTCTGTGAATTTTGATGTGATAGTACGCATCCTGAAGATCTATTGAGCACATCCAGTTGTCCTTCTGTAAGAAGGGCAGAATTGACTGAAGTGTGACCATTCGGAATCTTGTCTTCCTCACAGACTTGTTGTGTCTGCTGAGATCCAATATTGGTCTCCAGTCTCCCGTCTTTTTGGGGACCAAAAAGAACCTTGAGTAGATTCCGGGCTCTGAATGATCTGTTGTAACTGGCTGAATGGCTCTTTTTTGCAGAAGTTTTAAAATTTCTAACTCTGCAATTTCCCTTAGACCGGGTGGTACATCTGGAAGGGAATTTGAGTGTGAGAAGGGAGTTTCCTCGAAAGGAATTTTGTAACCCTCGGATATGATCGACTGTACCCATCTGTCTTGAGTTAGGGAAAGCCAGGCTTCTGGGTACAGCGATAGTCTTCCCCCGACTGCCTCCAAGGATGGACAGTCGGGCAACATCTCAGGGATGCTGAAAGGGCTTGTCAGAGAGAGGATCTCTGCTTCCCTGGTTTTGTGGACCCCCCCTGCCTCTAGAGCGTCTGTTATTGTTACCCCTCTGCCTCTAGGGGTAAACTGACCACGTGAATCCGGCGTGACTCCTTGGGATTTGCGGAACCACATTTTGCCACCCTTCTGTCCTTTAGGGTAAGGTCTAGAAGGGGTGGAAAAACAGACCCCTACGGCAGAAAGAGTCTTGCCGTCCTGCTCACACCTGGTCAACGTTTCCTTCACTTGAGGGCCAAATAAAGCTGACCCATCAAAGGGAGAGTTTGTGAAGGACGCCTTAAAGGGATCTGCAAAATTACAGAGCCGCATCCAGGCTTGGCGTCTAAGAGCCACACCTGTACCTCTGGCCCTACTCGCTCCATCTGCTGCATATGATATCAGTCGCATGGAGGAGTTAGCAATAGAATTAAGGGTTCCTAGCTGCGAAGCAATTTTTTCTTGAGCCCCTGCAGCTGTGGGATCCTGTACTACTTCACCTAGCTCCTTAAGGATATCCCTCTGGAGTCTCGTTAAGTGACATAGGTAGTTCAGCGAACGCATAGCAAAGGTCGCTGAAGAGAACATCCACTTACCATACCTATCCATGGTCCTAGAGTCCTTATTAGGAGGATGGACAGGTACGGAAGGATCTGCAAGTTCCTTCTTAGTGGCAGCCGCCACCACCATAGCATCAGCAGGGACACCTTTCGTGAGAAATTGCTTGTCCGAAGGGGCAGTAATAAATTTAGAAGGCCTCCTAGGAACTGGCTCTACAGAGTCAGGAGCAGCCCAAGCCTTTCGAGCAATAACCTGCATAAGCGGGTCGAAAGGCGGAGACACCCAGGAGGTGGAGGGCCGAGATCCAAACGCCTCCAGGTATACTGACTCATCCTCAGAGGGATTATTGGAGGGCCAGTTTCCCCTCTGTTTAAGGAGTTCTAGGATGTCTGAAAAGGAGACATCCTCAGAGGGGGATCTTGGGGATCCCTCCGAAGTCGGTATCTGAAGTAATAGACTCGGGGGAGTCTACGTGTTTCCTCTTACAGGTCCTCTTGCGCGGGGGATCCCCTGACTGATCAGGAGAATCCTCAGAAGAGGGGGTTCTTCCCAGTGGGGAAACCTGAGGCGGAGGATCTTTGGGTCCGGGAGCAAGAGAGATGGCAGAGATATCGACAGGCACCGTAGAGGGAGGAGCTAAGGGAACAGACTGCTGGCTGAGTCCAGTGGCCAGCACACTCTTGATCACCTCGAAGGCTCCCCTCCCAGGGAGGTCCAAGAGAACCCGTTCCGAAAAACCAGGAACTCCAGGGCCCACCGAAAGGGAAGGCTCCGAGGCAGATGTCGGAGCCGAGCTCACCAAGGCCGAGGCTCCAAGGGGAAGAGTGGGGTCGGACAAGGGTCCGATGCCACTCACCCCCTCGGAGGAGACCAGGGAAGGCCGACCACCGAATCCCTCTAAGGAAGGTCTCGAAGAGGAGATAAGAGTAGAGGCTGAGGGAGCAGAAGGGGGGGTATCTGTCCCTCAGCCATAGCAGAAACTATTCCCGAAGACTCCAGCTCCAAACTCTGGGGTAGAGTCGAAGGAGGAACTGCAATGGGGTGTGGACTAATAGTCGTCTGTTGAGACGGACTATGTAACATCTGGGCCAGTGCCTGTGATTTTAATAATCTACTGACCACCCTCTCTAAATCATGGTCAGAAAGCCTGGATGACCTGGATGATCGGCTCCGATGGCTCCGTTCCGAGAGGAGAGGAGATGCCGGAGCCGAGAGTATCGGTTCCAAGGAAAGGGACCTGGACCTCTTCCTCGAAGGAACCATCAGAGCCGACGAAACCATGGATGCTGTCGGAGCCGACAACTTTTCGGCACCGACAGAAGGTCTCGATGCATCGGCTCCGGCCGGAGCTGATACAGACATAAAGGTAAGGGTGTCGGAGCCGGTCGGCGCCGACACCGAAGCCTGAGCCACATGGTGGTCGGAACCGATCGGAGCAAACACCGATGTGACCGAACCAGTATCGGCACCGATAGCCATCGGTGCTGAAGGTTTGTGCAAACCAGGATCGGCTCCAGCCGGAGCCGATCTCGACTCTGAAAGAGTCGGAGCCGAGGCCGCAGGCTTAGACACAGAAGCCTGGGCCTTGGAAGACTTGGAAGTCTTGCTCGGAGCCGACTTAGCCTGAGAGCCCTCCGGTTTAAGTAGGCCCCTCAAAATCAGCTTGTTTCTCCTCTCCTGCAGGACTCTCTGGCTAAAGGAATGACAAATCGCACAGGAGTCCTGCAGGTGGAGGGGTCCCAGGCAGTATAAGCAAGAAGTGTGACCGTCTGTCAGAGACATCTTCTGACAGCACGAGTCACACTTCTTAAAGCCTGAGTCCCTTTCCTTAGACATGGTTGTAAAAAAACACACACACAACACAGTCCAAGAAACAATTATCCCAAAATAAAAGAAATCACTAACCTCTCACATACACACACACACCCTAACAGGGGGGGGGGATGGGAGGGGAGAAGGCCTGACTAAAAAAAAATTAAGGAGTGAGGGAAATTCTAGTCAGAAAGGGACTAAATCTAACCTAAAACTGTTAAAAATAAAGTTTAAATTGAAAAAGGGGCAAAAACAGTAATGTATAAATCACTTACCAGGAGCTGGTAAAAGGAGGACCTCATCAGCGAAGCGGCAAACGAGATCTGGGTACTTACCGCCTTGCATCATGGGATATGGGGCTGCCTTGAGCTGGTAAAAGTGACTCTCGAGCTTAGCAAGTGCCGAGTCGGAGCCGAGGATCGGCTCCGAACCCATCAAGCAAGAATGAAGGCGAGATTGACAACTTAACATCCAGTGTTCAACAGTGGAAAAAGCTTTTTGGGTAAGTGACAGGAGTTCAATCTGAGAGGAAGCAGTGCAGATTATAGTGGAATAGTCTGCATATTGTATGCAAGTAGTGTTTGGAATAGCTGACTGGAGGTCGCTAATAAATATAGAAAATAGGAGTGGGCCAAGGATAGACCCTTGAGGTACACCTAAAGAGATAGGAAGGAGATTAGATAATGAGTTTTTCCAAAGTACTGCCTGCTGACGGTTTTCTAGGTAAGATGTAAACCAGGATAAGGAAGAAGGATGAATTGAAAGAGATTTTAGTATATGCAGAAGGAGTTTATGATTAACCATGTCGAAGGCTTTTGAAAGATCTATGAAGATAGAAGATGATAGATTAGTGTTGTTACGGTTATGGTTGATAGCGTTAGTAAAGGAGAGTAATGCAGTAGTGGTACTGTGAGAAGGTCTAAATCCATGTTGACTGTTAGCAAGTAGGTTGTTATAGAGAAGGTGGTTAAGAAATAGCCGCTAACTGTACTCTGATGGTGGAGGAAGAAGACCCTGAGTGAAACAGTTCGGCTAGGAAGTCTAGGACTGATTGGATAGGGGCAGTAAAAGGATCCATATTTCTAGCTCCTGCCCAGAGGGAAAAACGCTTCCACTTGCTGGCATAAATCCTTCTGGTAGAGGACTTAAGGGAAGCTAAAAGGATGTCACGCACAGAATGGGAAATAAGGGGAAGCCTGGCTAGGGTTGGAATTGGAGCAACCAAGCTGTGAGGTTGAGAGATTGGAGGGAGTGGTGCAGCTGTCCCGACTGATGGGTCAAGAGATCTGGCACTGGGTCCAGATGCCAGGGCTGCCCCAAAAGGTAACGATGCAGGAACGGAAACCATATCTGTCAAGGCCAGTAAGGAGCAATGAGGATCATCGTGGCTCTCAAAGCGGTAGCTTTCTGAATCAACTGAGTGATTAATGGAAAGGGGGGAAAGGCATACAGAAGTCCCCAGGGCCAATCATGGACTAGAACATCTCTGGGGGGGTGGCCGGGAAGAGAGTGAAAAAGACGTGGCACTTGCTGTTTTGAGGTGTTGCAAAAAGATCGCAGCAAGGTCGACCCCATTTCTGAAAAATTTCTTCCACTACTGCTTGCTTGAGAGACCACTCGTGTGGCATGAGAATGGCTCTGCTCAACCTGTCCGCTATGATGTTGGACTTCCCGGGGATGTGCGTTGCTATCAGAAACCGCTGAAAGGAGATCGCCCACTGCCAAAGTCTGAGTGCCTCTTGACATAAGGGATAGGACTTGGTTCCGCCCTGCTTGTTGATGTACCACACTACGGACATATTGTCCGTCTGAACTGCAATAGTCCCGATGGGAAGAGAGTCCTGAAGGGCTTGCAACGATAAAAGTACAGCTCTCATCTCCAAGACATTTATGTGCAGGTGGCACTCGAAAGGTTGCCATGTGCCCTGGACCGTCCTGCCCTGAAAATGCCCCCCTCCCCACCCGATCAGGGAGGCGTCCGTTGTCACCGTGGCGACCGGGGGAGAAGGAACAAGTGGTCTGCCCTGAAGGACTTGAGGGGAGACCATCCACCAAGAAAGGTGTTTCTTGCAAGACAGGGTTATTACAATGTTGTGTGACATTGGAAGCTGTTGAAAGGACCACTGGGAAAAAAGCATCCACTGAAGGATCCGCATATGAAAGCGAGCTAGGGGAAGTAGTGTAATGGCTGCTGCCATGAGATCTTATACCTTCAGGACAAACCTGGCCTGGATTTTGTTGTTCTGAAGGAGGATGTGAACATGCCTGCGAATATCTAGAACTCTTTGCTCGGTTAGTTTTGCGGAGAGCTGGGCTTTGTCCAAGGTGGCGCCTATGAAGGTAATAGACTGACAAGGCGACAAGGCAGACTTTTCGAAATTTATGGAGATACCTAGCCCTTTGCAAGTATGTATGGTGTAACCTCTGGAGAGGAGAAGCTGACGCCTGGTGGTGGCAGTGAGGAGCCAGTCATCTAGATATGGAAACACCTGGAATCCTTGATGCCTCAGATGAGCCGTAACCGCTGCCATGCATTTGGTGAACACCCGGGGGGCTGTAGTGAGACCAAAGGGCAGGGCCCTGAACTGGTAGTGACTGGCTCCCAGCCAGAAGCGGATAAACCTCCTGGAGTGCCTGTGCATCTTGATGTGGTAGTACGCATCCTGAAGGTCTACTGAGCACATCCAATCATCCTGACCCAGAAAGGGTAGAATGGACTGTAGCATGACCATCCGGAACTTCGTTCTTCTTACAGACTTGTTTAGTCTGCTGAGATCCAATAGTGGTCTCCAGTCCCCTGTCTTTTTTGGTACGAAAAAGAACTTGGAGTAGATTCCGGATCCTTGTTGGTCTGCTGGGACTGGCTGGATGGCTCTTTTTGTTAGCAGTTTTGATATTTCTAGTACTGCTTGTTCCTTTAGACTGGGTGGAACATCTGGAAGGGGCCCTTTTGGCTGAGTTGGGGTGCGGGTAAAGGGAATTTTGTAACCCATGGATATAATCGACCATACCCATTTGTCTTGGGTGATTGAAAGCCAGGCTTCTGGGTACAGTAATAACCTTCCCCCGACTGCCTCCGAAGGCGGACAGTCGGGCAGCTTCTCAGGGATGCTGGAAGGGTTTGTCAGAGAGAGACTCTCTGCTACCCTGATTTTGCGGACCTCCTCTGCCCCTAGGGCGGCGTCTGTTATTGTCCCCCCCCCCCGCCTCTAGAGGGGAACTGACCTCTTGCGTCAGGCGCGACCTCTTGTGGTTTACGGAACCACATTTTCCCACCCTTCTGACCCTTAGGATATGGTCTAGACGAGGTGGAAAAACGGACTCCCACGGCAAAGAGAGTCTTGCCTTCTTGCTCGCATCGGGTCAAAGTATCCTTCACCTGAGGTCCAAACAGAGCTGAACTGTCAAAGGGGGAGTTAGTGAAGGACGCCTTGAAGGGGTCTGCAAAGTTACAAAGCCGCATCCAGGCGTGACGCTGTAAGGCCACGCCTGTGCCTGCAGCCCTACTCGCCCCATCGGCCACGTAGGAAATAAGCCGCATGGAGGAGTTGATAATGGAATTCAGGGTTGCCAGCTGAGAGTTGATTTTGTCTTGAGACCCCACAGCTGTTGGATCCTGTAGGGCCTCACCCACTTCTTTGAGCATGTCTCTTTGAAGGCGGGTGAAGTGGCACAGATAATTCAGCGACCGCATGACAAAGGTCGCTGAAGAAAACATCTGCTTGCTGTACCTATCCATAGTCCTAGACTCCTTGTTAGGAGGATGGACAGGTACTGAAGGATCAGCCAGTTCCTTCTTAGTGGCTGCAGCCACCACCATGGCATCAACTGGGACACCCTTGGCTAAAAACTGTTTGTCCAAAGGGGCTGTTATGAATTTTGAAGGCCTCCATGGGGTAGGTTCCATAGTATCAGGGGCCGTCCACGCCTTCCGCGCCACCACTTCCATAAGGGGGTCAAAGGGCGGAGACACCCAGGAGGTGGAAGGGCGAGAGCCAAACGCCTCTAGGTAAACCGACTCGTCCTCGGAAGTATTAAGGGTAGACCAGTTCCCCCCTCTGTTTAAGGATTTCAAGGATGTCTGAAAAGAAGACATCCTCAGAGGGGGACCGTGGGGACCCTTCTGACTCATCCAAGTCGGTATCCGATGTAATGGACTCAGGGGAGTCCACATGCTTCCTCTTACATTTCCTCTTCCGAGGGGGTTCTCCTGATGGATCAGGGGAAACCTTGGAAGAGGAGGATATTCCCAATGGGGAAACCTGAGGCGTTGGATCTCTACGGTCAGGAATGAGAGGGTGGGTAGAGACCGCAGCAGGCACTAGAGAGGGAGGAGCTGAGGGAGCCGACCGTGGAGCAGGCACAGGGGCCAGCACGCTCCTCATGACTTCAAAGGCGCCCCTATCAGGCAGGGTAAAAGGTCCCTGCTCCGAAGAGATAAGGATCCCTCCCGGCACCGAGAGGTACGGCTCCGAAGCCGATGTCAGGGCCGAACTTACCAGCGCCGAAGCTCCGAGAGGGAGAACGGGGTCAGACAAGGGTCCGATGCCACTCGCCCTCTCTGAGCCGACGAGGAAGTCCATGCGCCCGGATCCCTCCAAGGATGGGACCATGGAAGAGACCGGAGCCGAAAGGTGAGGTATCGGCTCAGACGTGTCAACGGCCACAGCTCCCACAAGCTCCGGCTCCGAACTCAAGGGAAGAGTCGGAGGAGGAATCGAAGATGGAGTGGGAATAGCCACTGTCTGTTGAGAAGGGCTATGGAGCATCTGGGCTAGTGCCTGAGACTTAAGAAGTCTACTAACTACCCTCTCGAGGTCATGGTCCGAGAGCCTAGAAGACCTAGAGGAATGGGATCGATGGCTCCACTCCAATAGTAAGGGAGACCTCGGAGCCGAATGAACAGATTCCAAAAACGGAGACCTGAACCGTTTACGGCTGGCAGATGGCATCAACATAACTATCAGCGCCGATTGAGTCCTAGAAACATCGGCTCCGGCTCGAGCCGATGTAGAAGACTGCGTTAGAGAAACGTCGACTCCAGCCGGAGCCGATGAAGAAGACTGTGTCTTAGAAACATCGGCGCCGGCCGGAGCCGATGTAGAAGCAGTTAGAGCGCCCCCAGTCGAAGGCTCTGAACACGGAGCCGACGGCTTGGAAGGCTTCGAAGGCTTCCCCGACGATGACTTGGCCGGGGAACTTTCAGGCTTTAATAAGCCTCTCAAAATTAACTTATTTCTGCGTTCCTGCAGGACTCTTGGACTAAACGCATGACGGACAGAACAAGAGTCCTGCAGGTGCAGAGGGCCCAGGCAATAAGCACAAGAAGTGTGACCATCTGTCAGCGACATTTTCTGACAGCACGAGTCACACTTCTTGAAGCCTAAGACCCTGGTGTCTTTCGACATCCTAATAAAGGACAAAAATACACCCACACACAGACACCCCTTAGCACAATCTAAGTCAGTCACACAAACAATTTAACCTGACAATTTAAAGAAAGGGGGAATGGGTCCAAAGGCCTAACCTTTTAACCAAACAAGGGGTTAGGAATTAAGGAATTAAAGGGGACCGGAAGGAAGTTAAGCTAAGAAGGGAGCTAATGGGATGGTTACTAACAAGAACTATCTGAAAAAACTGACTAAAAATAGAGAAATTTAAAGAATTATTAAATCCAACCTGCAGAGCTGGTAAGAAATGCACCTCGTAGCTGAAGCGGCAAACGAGATCTGGGTAGTTAGCGCCTAGCATTGTGGGATATAGGGTAGCCTCGAGCCGGTAGAAATAGCTCTCGAGCTTTAGTATAGGCAGAGTCGGAGCCGAGGATCGGCTCCGAACCCATCCAGCAAGAATGAAGGCAAGATTGGCAACTTAACATCATTTGTTTTCACCCAGCCAGAGGCAAAACCAAAATAATCTGAGTTGATATCATATGAGAATTTTGTATTACTATGCATTTTATGTCTGCAACTGTAACGACTAATGCCTGGTATTCTGGAACAACTTTAGCAGTCACCATTTTGTCAGAGGCACAAAATGAAATTTAGAGGCAGAATTAGGAATGTCTCTGGGTGCACAGCACCCCCCCCCCCCAGTAAAAAGATCATATTAGCTAGTTTGTCCATTTGCAAATCAGCACGTACTAGCCACTGGGTTGGTGTAGCAGAAACAAGTGCAGCTGAGTTCCATCCTGTAATGTACACTACAGTCTTACCAGTAGAAGTTTTTATCAATCTACCCATCACTAGCTGTGCCCAGCAAAGCTTTACCAAATTCTTATTGTAAGCTGCCCTAGCGGTTGCACATCCTTAGCTGAAGGCGCTGCGTTACTTTATATTAACCTAAATCAAATCACACATTTATCTCCATTATGTAATAAATTCACACATACACAATACTGTACACATTAGAGTGAATTAAGAATTGCAATACGAAATGCCTGTGGCAACGCATACTTGTTTTGTGAAAAATTGTAGTACTGTGCAAAAACTGAACATCTTCAAAAACAACGCATCTCAACATTTTTTTTTTGCTTTTTTCTTTTACCTTGCACAGCTGCCTTTATAGCCTTAGGACAGTACTGTTTATTCTTAACAAATAACACCTTCATGGCTGACAGACTCTGCGTCCCTGCTATCCCTTGGTTCTGTTAGTGGCTACTTACTAGCTTGTTGGTCCTTTTCCCAACTAGCACAATCCTGTCCCCTGTTAGGGGAGCAAAGACCATATTGCAAGCTGCTGTACAACTAATGCATTTAACTGTTTCTGTACTTCTAGTCTGATCATCACTTCCATTTTTAAACACTGGTCTGGACACAAGATAAGCAAAGGGCAGCAGTCCACTGGCTTTCTGTTCAAATGTGTGCTGACTCACTAAAGACTTAGCTCATCATAGTAGCTCAAGTTAACTGTGGCTCCAGGCAAACAAACCAGTCCTTGCATTTAGGTGTTTGGCCAGATGCATGCTGAGTGACATTTGGTTCAATGTTTACTTTACTAGAGTTCCTTCCACATACATTTTAACAATCACTCACTCAACACTTAGCAGATAACACATTACTAATTTGAACTGCGCAACTTGATTAACAAGTCACGGCATCAGTAAAGTTAAGCAACAGCTAGGTTTGTTGGAACTGCAAAGGCTAAATCTGGCAATAATAACAACCTGTAAGCATTTCTGTATGAAAAGTTACTGGCTGCATAAATGTAACACTCTTCAGCACCTTTTTCTTTCAATAAACTTAATTTAATGTTCACAGTAAGCTTAGAAGATACTGAATGCTGTCTAGCATTTATTTGAACTTTAGCAGCTTATTCAGCTGTAGTGCCATGTGACTTGCTGTTCTCTACCTGACTATTGCTGATCTCTGTCTGCATTTGGTTTTGGCTTGGAGTTATTTATATATTTTTCATACACTACATTTTGTTTTAAGTTTTCTTTTTGTCCTTTTTTGAAGTTTTAACAGGTCTTGGCTGGGCTCAGTTAGAAAAAAATATTTTGCATACAGTAAATAACATCCAGCTAATTAGTGGGAGTAGCTGAGAAATAACATTCCTCACTTACTACAGATATTTAGTGGCATCTTTATTTAGCTGTAGTGCTGTATGACTTGCTGTTCTCTGCTTGACTATTGCAGATCTCTGTCTGCATTTGATTTTTCCCACCCATCTGCTTTATTCCTGTTGTGTTTTTAGACTTGGTGTCTTTTGAGTTGCCCATCCCTAATATAACTCTGACTTTGGACATTCCTCCCAGTCTCTTCACATCAGCTCATTCTACTGAGCACTGAGAGATCAACTGGGAAGGGCCTCCCTCTCAGTCTCTTAAACTTGAATTATCTTCTGTTTCCTACCTTCCCACTTACTAAATAAAATCTACTTTATTCAGCTGCTTTTACTGTATTTGTTCTTCTACCTATATTTAGCTTTTTGCTGAATGTTCTTAAAGTGCTCAGTTGCATTTAATCTGCTGCATTTATTACTGCTTGTTAGTAGCACTATTACACTGTAACTGTTATTCTAATACTCTTAGTTCTGATTTAAGCAATTGGGTTCCAAATCAGTTATTTTACATTAAGAAGGTTTGTAGTCTACATTCTTGTAGAAGGAGAGAGTAGCATCCACTCTTCTGAGCTGGTGCTGGTGAAGGCTTATTGTATCTGTTATTCTAAGTATATTTGTTCTGATTTAAGCACTTGGGCTCCAAACTAATTATTTTATATTAGGAAGGTTTGTGTTCTAGACTGTTGTGGCAGGAGAGGCTAGTCTGCACCCTTCTGAGCTGGGAATTGCTGTTATAAGTCTTATTGTGCCTTTACTTGATTGGCTAGAGGGCTAGCTTGTTTAAAAATCTGAATCCCCATAAAATGGTGTCTACTAATGTTGGCAAGAGAACAAAAGAGAGCCAACTGAATTGCATTTACTGATCTGGAAAGTCAATGGCATCACTAACTTTATTAGAATGTACAAGGTTACCAAGAGAAATAAAAACACCATCTCAAGACTTGTATATATACCATACCTATATGCTAATAACTGGAGACTCTGCATTATTATTTAGTTGTAAGTATGGAGTGTTAGCATCTTCCCAGTTTCTAAGCACTAAGAAGCAGGAGGTAGAAGCCATGAGTGGGCCAAGTGCTATGGATCCAACTACTGAATTAGTCACCAGTCCTTTCATGTGGGTGGTTTTTATAAACAGGGTTTTCTAAACAATGGCTTCTTTGTATTTTCTGCCAAGGTCATATATTCATTCATTTAAACAATTTTTTTTCTGCAGAAATGCCTTTATAAATCCATTAAATAGTGTTAGAACATGCAACTATCAATTACACTGATAACATTCAAAACCTCAAACCACTGAAAGTAGCATTTGATACAATAGAGAAATTAAAATAGATAAAAAAGAATGTAAAAAAAATGGATAATGTAATAGATTAACGACACAGAACTGTGATCCTTTAACAAGCCAATTGCATTTGGAAATACAAGGATAAATCTAGAGAACGTAACCATAATGTTGTTTAACATTTTAGATGCAACAGTAACCATTGAAATCCTGTAGTCATTGTCTGGGTATGATAAATAAAAATATTCCAGTACTCATTCCATTTGTTCATACATATTTTGTTATGTGACCATGCATTATGTCTGTAGCATAGTCTCTGCATAACTGATAACCACTCCCCTGGGAATTTTTTCCAGTGCAAAAACCAAAATGCTCAAAAACTGGTTTTACCAAGCTGATGTTAGAGCTTCTTAAGCTCATCTTTCCACAAACACTAAACCCAGTGTTCCACTTTCCCACTCCCCAGTAGTCAACTAATCAGACTCCACCCCCCTTTGCAAATTCCTAGATCCGCCAATGTTCAAGTGAAGAGCAAAAAACACTTTACTGTAGTAAGCTGATCTCTACATTGTAAGTGATTGACTTATTACAGTTAGAACTATGCCTCCCTCCCCTGGTCTTTTACCAGGTGGCCAGATGCACAACACCTACACCTACACCCCCCCCCCAGCCAGCCATTTCAGGTCCTATTTCTGTGTACTGCCCTAAATCCTTCTTCTAGAAAATCCTAGCACACCATACAGTTTCTTGATTCAAGAAAAGGCTGCAAAGAAAAAAAAAAACATTTATCTTACATCCATTGTAGAAAACATTTGCTACAGTTTATACCCTCCCTGCCTGCACAAAGTGCTACAGTACTCAAGTTTTAGATTTAAAAATATTGTCTTTTTAAACTGTAGCAAACTGCTTGCTACAGTTTATACCCTGTCTACACAAAACGCCATGGCACTCGTTTTAATTTAAAAAAAAATCTTGTTTTCAGTGTGTGGCAAACTGCTTGCTACAAATATAGCAAGCAGCTGCTACAGTTCATATGCTGCCTGTATGGAGAATTACTGCACTTAGGTTTTAGTAAAAAAAATACGTTTTTTTTTTTTTTTAATTTTTAAACTATAGCAAATTGCTTGCTATAATGTAGCAAGCAGCTGCAACAGTTTAGACCACATATGGAGCACTACAGTGCTCCAGGTTTGACTACAAACAGAGTATCAGCTTTTAAAAGCCAGTACTGAATTAAAGAAAGATCAAGATTTGCTGATCGCGCCCCCAACACTTTGCACCCAGGGCAGTTGCCCTTCTCATCCTACCCTAGCTATGCTACTTTGTATAACCAAATATTAAATAATCTGATTTACCTAAATCTAAAACTAGACTTTCTGTATGTGAAAATTCTAAACAAATGGTACATAATATAGATAGCACTGCTCTTACTTTAGCTAACAAAACAAGCAACTGATAAAAATACCTGTATCTCAAACTGAATAAAGAAACAACACTGTTACAGTGAAATATGCAGTAACAGGGGATTTAATGCTGATAAATCCAAACATATCTCAATGCAGTATATAATATGTGTGTGTGAGTGTGTGTGTATCTATATACACATATACATAAATTACATATTTCATTCTACAAATGCAAATTTGTGTGTGTTCCTGCACATATGAGTGTATAAATGTTGAACTAGTCATGAATTCTAATTTAATGTGGTATAAATTAGTATGTTTAGTTGTTTGCAGGCAGACTTTACTTTATCCTGCACAAACATACTTTACCCTGTGCTTCAGTTTGCGACTACTGCCCTTCTGCCTTACTCTATGTATTTATTTGCTTTGTTTCTGTTTCATGGCTGAAAGAGATTAGTAATAATTCAGTGATCAAGTAAATAAGACAGAACTTACAGAATCCTGTTGTATACCGCAAATAAAGTGACTACAATGTGCACTACTGTCACTGTATTTTTTTCATCTATTTTTTTTAATTATATGAATGTAGGTCTTCAAATGAACAGTGTCCATAATTAAATATTGTAAAGTCAGTTCACTACTCTCACAGTGCTTTGCTTTATCAGTCTATTTTTAATACTAAAAATTTAATGCAATGACCACCAAGTAAAGTGTTACTGCCTGAAGCTACAAAAAAAACTCTGTGATCACTAGTATCAACAGTTTTGTTTACTATATTTAATTATTGTTAAAACAAATAGAATAGTCTTAAAGTGAATAACGCTACTAATTACTTACCCCTACTAAAAAAGTAGTCTTGTCCAAAATTTGCTATAATTTCCAAAACCAAATCTTGTTAATACTCTGCTACAAAGAACATGCAAGTCAGTTACTCTGTTAAACTGCACATATGACAGAATGCAACATTTTTACAACATCCTTGAACTTCTCAATAGCCACAGAAAACAAGCTACAAAGAGAAGAAATTAACATTGACATCGGGCATCAAAAGCACTCTATTTAGCCAATACTATCTTGCAGTTACGTACCGTGCATGTGCATCTAACAAGATATATGTGAAGGATGCTGGTTAAGACTGAAAAGCAGCTAACAAGTCAATACTTCACTCTTCAGTCTTAAGGGATGTGTGCATGACAACTGTTTCATTCCTTTGTGTTGTTCTGGTACAAAACTGCCACCATTTTCTTCCTTCTGAACCAAATTTAGTAACCCACCAAACCATGGTTACTTACAGATGTATGTTCAAAACTAGACCAAGTTTTTTTTTTTTTAATGAATCAGATGATGGTCACAGCTGAAGTAATTAATACCCGCTGTTGCAGTACTCATCTCTTAGGAAGAAAGACGAAGGAAGGGACTCAGTCATGACGAGTAGGCTGCTACCCTCACTACATACCAACTTTGGAAGAGCATAAGTACAATGATAACAACTACCTGTCAACAAAGTATATGTAGATATTTCTGATAAGATGGGGGAGGGATCAGTGAGACAAAAAAATAATAATGACTATGACAACATTCCTAAGACTCTGGGAAGAAACTGCAAGTCAATGTTAGTACAACTGCTTAGCAAACTCTAAAAAGGAAGATAGTAAAGGTTGTCAGTACCGCAGTTCAGAATCAGAATGAAGCTGTAGAACTGATGGATCAGTATCCCAGTGCAGCGTCCTGATTGGTGCATAGAAACCATGCAGCGTTAGCAAGAAAGGTAAAAAAATTAGTGAAAAAAAAAAATACAAATGTTAAAGCTGTGAAAGACTTAGCATGTTAGTAATATAACATAGCAAACATAGTAGAAACTGACTACAAAAGGAAGGTTTCAAAAGTTCTTTTTTATCATGTAGCATGAACTGGTACTTCCTAGAAACTCAGCAATGTCCTGTGTAATTTACTCTTCTATGTTACTTCAGATAAGTTAAATCCAAAAATAAAAGAGACAGCCAAGAAATCAGCATTATGATCAAATCAGAATAAGACAATCATGGTAAAAAGTTATCAAATGCCACCTACAGAAAAGCAATTGGGTATAAGACTAATATTTCTTAATTTGCCTGTCTTCTAATTAAAAAGGTACTTTAGGCATAATATGTCAACACGTATATTGTATACACATGCCTTTTTTCTACGTGGATCCATAAATTATCTTTCTAGGTATCATACCGCACCCTAGCATTACTTAAAACATCCAAGATGTCACAGTCTGCTAACAAGGCAAGGCAAAAATAAATAAATAAATATATAAATAAAACACCATTTAAGTAAGATTAGCTCAAAAATCCTTAAATAAATAATGGTATATTTATTGCACTTACCATAATGAAAGGTCTTCCAAAGCTTGTTTCTCATCATGCATCTTAAACTCCTGCTAACAGACGGGTTTTAGGACTTCATGGAGACTTTGCTGCTACTTCATTAAGTAAATATTGGAGGGTTTATATCATAACATCGAAGTAGTAAAACTTTGAATGTTATAATATCGAACCCAAAACAGCGAATGCTGAAAATAGCGAAGCTGCAGAACATCGACTTCTTTCCTAGGGAAAACATTTGGTGGGCTGTTTCTGCGCTTCGTTATTTTCTCCACTGTGGTGCGAAGGTTACGGACTGGGTTAAGGTAAGTGTGCGAACAGACCGAGTTAAGGTCAGTGTGGGAATGGGATAGTTAGGGGCCTTAGGGTTAGGGAGTGGGTAAGGTGAGTGTGCGATAGTTAGGGACCTTAGGGTTAGGGAGCAGGTAAGGTGAGTGTGCGATAGTTATGGACCTTAGGGTTAGGGAGCGGGTAAGGTGAGTGTGCGATAGTTACGGACCTTAGGGTTAGGGTTTGGGTTAAGGTAAGTGGATAGATAGTAGTGTATGTACTGTTTAGTGTAGGGTTAGAAGTAGGATTTTAAGTGTATATGTGTGGACTACTGTTTTTGGTGTGCTTGTGTTGTGTGTGTGTTTCTCAGAACAGCAATTTTTTTTCCCTGGGAAAAAAATTTGCTGTTCTGAGCTTTCAATTATATCACATTTCGAAATTCTAAGTTCGAGCTTATGGTGTTCGATATTTTGGGATTTCAATTATGTGATATAAACACAAAATTGGAACCCTCAGCTCTCCTTACACACTATATCTGCAAGACCCCCTTTTAAGGAACAATGAAAAAGACCACATATGTTTTGCTGCATCAGCTGGTCAATGAAGAACCCTCTTTGCTTGATCTATCCACTTTACTGTCCTAGTTCAGTGTTTTTCACTTCAGAAGACAGAGTATATGTGGCCTATACAATCGCACATCATGATGCCACACTCTGCATTGTAAATGTGCTCCTAGACCCATAGTCTACTAGACAGCCTCAACCAATGAGTGAGCACATCAAAAAAAAAAGAGAGAGAGAACTATGCCACTTACATCATTAAAAATAATATGCAAGTATATGTCTTCATACTTACAAGAAACTTCGAAAGAATCATGTTGCAGAAGTAGTCCAAATAAAGGGTTATGACAGAGGATATTTGGAACCCACCAGGGAATGTCCACTCATAGATCGACTGATATTGTAAAAATATATTTGTTATATCCAAAACTGGAAACATCTTGGGGGGTTGAGTCCTAAAGTTATGAGGTACCAAAAGAACCTCAACTGCTGGATGAGCATTCCAGACAATAAAGCTTAGGGAGGGTGATAACCGAAAATCCAGTGGCTACAGCCTGCATTTGTGATGCAACCACTGAAACTGGTATTTGACCAAAGCATTTTCTTACAGGCAATAAGCTACCTGATGAAAAATGATAATATTAGTAATCCACATAATAAAATTACCTGATAACTAATAGCCCTACTTTCCCCAGAGCAATGGAGATGAGCAGCTGTTCCATTTTCTTAAAATGATGAACCTCTTTTGGGTAAAACCTACACTGTCATTGCACATCCAGACTACAAAGATCTTTCTCTCACCTGGATTATGCTGCTGTTGCACATCTAGACTATGAAGATCTTTCTCTCACCTGGATTCTGGATGACAAGGAAAGCAGAATTATAAACAGACTGTTTCAAATACATTTCTGACCCCACTTTCATGACTGAAGACAGGCTTGTTATAAGGGACAGTGATCCTTGTAAAGCAACAGACAAGATTCCTTACGCACGACAGTCTGCAGTCCAAAAACTGCACACAAAAGAAATGGCCACCAGGAAAAGCTGATGAGACAGCCTTCTGACAGGGTGAGGCACTACCAAAGACCTGGGGTCATTAACGGGACTCTCCTGCCACTCCCCATACTGTATTTCACACTTATTTGTTTATTTATTTATTTGTATGCCATCATCCTGCAAGTATGTTAAGCCAGACGTTTATCTAATTTCTCTATCACACCCCTGTGGGTTGTTAAGTTGAATCAAATCCACCCACGGCAGTGCTTCATGTCATGCTCCTGTCTCAGACAGTAAAGACGATGTTGATATGGGATTTTTCCGTGTTACTTCATGGCCATATTTTACAACATCCTGCTGCTTCATGAATTAAATGCAGAATGTGCAAACTTTCTCACAGCATAAGTCAGGATAGATATCCAAATTGTGTGAAAAGTAAAAAAGAACTGATGCTCTCATTGACTAGACATGCTCTTATAGTGAGGAGCATGAATCATGGCGTGAGCTAAAGACAAGTGCCCCTGAGTGCAGGAAGCTCTGAGAAAAAAATGAATTAGAATAAAAAAAAAAAAAAAAAAAAAAAAAAAAAGAGGACAAAATCAGCTGCACAGCCACCAAGAAGGGATGGCGAATGTTAGATACTGGGATACTGCCTATCAAAAAAGGCAAGGAAAAATGTTTTTTTTTCACTTACATTGGGGAGAAGCTGTGTGTTTTGGGTGTTGTGCAAGCACTTTACAAATTGTCTAAACAGCACCAAAAATTACAACTTCTAGGATAAAAAGAAATAGACTGCATACAACACTTAAAATACTATTCTAAGATGAAACCTTATTTTTTGTCTACCTCAACTTCCTGTACTCCACTCCAAAAAATGAAGCAGCCTTCTCTAGACTGCAGTTTAACTAGGCCAGCACAAAGAAAAAAAGAATGTCATACTAGCAAAGACTCTGGATGGCTTGGCAGGAAGTGAAGAAAATCAGCTGATGGATGAAGTTATCTCTTTTGGGTGAGGGCATGGGATTTCTCATCAGTTGAATGTTCCCTGGGAAGCAGCAAGCAGAGAATACAATAATGCTGCAGCCACCTAGCGAAACAGGGCATGGCTGGTGACGCTGGGGGTCAGAGATTAGTAGGAGTTGAGGGGCTAAAAGTCATCTAATGACACAGTTAAATTGTTTGCTATTTACTTTTAGTAAGTCGTACCTCTCAACTTCTCTTGAACCAAAATGTAACTCAGTATGGGACAAGCTGACAAAACTCTGACACAAACAAACTTGAGACTAGTAACATAAAGCACTATGGAATCAGGTGCACCAGTACATATAACATTTATAAAATTGTAGATAATCATAAACTTCAATTTATGTTTTAAAACACCACTGGCCAATATGCAAAACTGCCTTCTACATGCAGTACAATGACTTTAGAGAGCTAAACTGACTAATGCACCTCATTATATTTGAAAACTGCAAAATATGCTTTTATAGTGAGTTGCATGAATCATGGCTTGTGCCCATCATCAAGAGAATGTCTGTAACTGAAGGCGGATTCTGGGTTTTTCAATCATGTATAGTCCATACATAGCAACTAAGTTTCCTTACACAGAGAGTAAACTAAAACAATGAGTAAAAAGGTCACACACAAAAAACAATCGGTAAAAACTAAAAGAAAATTCTAGCCAAGCTAGAATTTCCACTGTGCGATTCCCTCAAACCTCTTGTATTAGAGGCACATGGGTCACATGCAAATGACCCTTAAGAACATCAGGTGTTTCAGCTATATGGCCATTCTAAATGCCCATGACTTTTCTGTGTGACCTTTTTACTCATTGTTTTAGTTTGTTAGTTGGGATATTTTGCAGACACCCTAACAGTAATGGCCATCATCTGGGTATAACAGCCCTGTGTTTCTAATGCTTAGTCAAACAATCCACTTGTGCTGTGCTGATGAGTCCATAACAAGGATGAAAGATGCATGTCTACAGCTAGTGGGGTTTGGCTTTATTGGCCTGAATTTGTTCATTAAATGACTTAAAAAGGAAAAAAGGCCATGGGCATTCAGAATCACCATATAGCTGAAACACCTGATATTGTTAAGGGTCATTTGCATATATGCCATGTGCAAGGTTTGAGGAACCACACAGTGGAAATTCTAGCTTGGCTAGAATTTCTTCTAATTTTTACTGATTGTTTTTTCTGTGCGGCATTTTTACACATTGCTTTAGTTTGTTACTTGGGATATTTTGCAGACACCCTAATGGTAATGGCCATCAGCTAGGTATAATAGCTCTGTGTTTCTAATTATTAAACAATCCACTTGTGTTGTGCTGATGAGTCCATAACAAGGCCGAAACATGCATGTCCACATACAGTGGCGTTTGGCTTTATTGGCCTGAATTTGTCCATTAAACGGCTTAAAAAGAAAAAAGTCATGGGCATTCAGATTCGCCATATAGCTGAAACACCTAATGTTCTTAAGGATCATTTGCATATATCCCATGTGCCTCTAATACAAGAGGTTTGAGGAATCACACAGTGGAAATTCCAGCTTGTCTAGAATTTTCTTTTAGTTTTTGCACAAAGAGTAAAGGAAAACACAACTAAAGCACACATATTCAGACCTAACAAGCAATGAAATCATAAGCACAAAGGACATTAGGAACAAAGTGCAGGAGATTAAAACTGTGAATAAAAGAAGCAAAAAGTAAAAAAGACATACAGCTAGGTTATCACTGACCTGAGTTTGATTCTTACAAGAACCAATGTGCAGTGCAACTTTATACAAGTCACTTGATCAGTGCAGTGTTTCTCAGTACAAATCTAAGGCTTGCAGTGCTCTTTTAGGTAAGCATCACATAATAATATACAAAAGACAGGAATGAAAGGAGCGTTATTCCCTCTCTGCTGCCATTAGAATGTGGTTAAGAAAGAACCTACCAAGACCAGGTGGTTAGGAAAATAAAAATAAAACAAGTATACAACATCACACAAGTGTGACATTATTTATCACATCAGTTACACCCATAATCAGGCAAAAGAGAAGAATTTGTATCTATGTTCATTCAAATGCATCTCAATGAATTACACTTTTACATATGAAACAACCTGGCAAATACAACTATTTGAAAAGCAATGTTCACATAAAGAAACCCTATTAATAGTGTTAGTTCAAAAACAGTACCCATCCTATTTACAATCAACATGTTGAGCATATTTAAACAATCCTAACTTGGTTTGTGATTTACTGTGGAGTTGACTAGTAAGTGAAGTTTTACTTAAATTTATATTTTATTTATCACTGTTTTTCACTGTTCGTAGGTAGGGGAGGATAGCTTGTTAACAAGATTTACTCTGATTCAATTTCATTGTTGGTTTTTAGACAGGGATAGGGTTTTTGACAGGCAAGCTCTAGCCACTGCAAAGGGCCTAGACAGCTATAAATTCACACAGACTGCAGACAGGAAACTCCTGAGCATACCTAAACAATCCTACCTTGGTTTGTGATTTATTGATCTTTACTGTTAAAAAGAAGTGCGACTGCAAGCGACAGTGAGCAGAAGCTACGTAAACGAATTACAGCTTTTGTCTGGGTTGCAGAACTTGTATGGTCAGAACAACTTTACTGTACTTTAGTATTTAGCTGTATATTGCTCGTGTGATTTTTTTGTCACAGAAGTTGATTTAAGTTCTCTTTGAATTCTATGGTTACTGATTTTTTGTTTTTTTTCTTTTACAATTTTTATTTGTTTGAAGCTAAATACAGATTCCTTAAATGAGTATGTAATTAATGATTTGCTAATGCATAAATATCTTGTACAGTGTAATAAAAGCTATGCATATTTAAAGTTAACAGATGATAACACTGGTGATCTGTGTTCCTCGTGTCAAAAGTTGGATGATTTGCTTACCAATGTCAGAAGTAAATCTAGACTTAATGCTGATGATTGCACTTGTGCAATTGGCATGGCTTGGAGGACTGTTGTTTCATATATTAATGACTGGACTGGTAAAATAAATTATGCTGGGCAAAGAACAAATAGAACACATTTAGGAAACGATGCATCTATTGTTTGCAAGATCATTCAACCCCTATGAAACAAGACGATGCCCCAGACAACTTTGGAATTCTGGATGCAAGTATTCAGCAATCTGAGGATCTCATTTGTTTAGAAGGAAAGAAAAAAGAAAGAAAGGAAGAAGTTCACAACAAATAACAAGGAAGAAAAAGAAACCGCTTAATAACTGTAAAGGAAACAGAATGCGTCCTAAAAAGGACACCGCTTTGTTCTGTAACATACAGATTACAGGGAATGACAATATTTTTCAATCAGAAAACCTTCAGTCTACAGAAAAAGGCATAATTTTTCCAAAAGAGAAGGTAGAAAAAAGAGGCAAGGGGCAGGTGAAAAGGAAGGAATTAAAATTGAACGTGGAAGGATTGAAGAACATCACTGTAAGAAAAAAGAAGAGAAAGACAGATGTTGACTACGTGGCTCAGGATGTGGATTTACAATACCAACTGGATGAGAATTTAATACACGATGAAAATAGTGGGATTAATAAGACTAATGGTGATGAAGATCTATCCTTCGTAACAATTGACAGGAACTGATACTTATATTTGCAAAGAAGATAATGAACACTGAATAGAGTTATGCTTGCCAGGAGCAAAAACAGGAGATGTGAGACAAGCTTGGAACGGCTTAATGTAAGGAAGTACGGATCAGTTTTTATTCATGTCAGTACAAATGATGTCAACTGCAAGGATTCTCCTACTGTTAGTAGGAAACTGACAGCCATTTTGGATAGTATAGCTTGTACTGGTGTTAGGATGTATTTTTCACAAATCACCTTTAGAAAGGATAGTCAAGGTCACTGTCAATGAAATGATTTTTTGGGTAAATGCCTACATGAAAAAAATGTCCTGGTTTAAAAAATGGAAATATGTAGAGCATCCAAGCCTAGTTTTGGGCACAGATGCTCAGACAGGATGGCATGCAGTTGTCAAGATCAGGGAAGAGAATTATTGCAGCAGATATTCTGCAATATTTGACAAACACTAGGCAGGATTTTTGCCAGGTCGAAAATGTAACAGTTCACAGATAGCAACATTTGATGCATCTCTGATGGTTGTTAATGCTAGAAGCATTAATATTAAAGTTTTTTATTGGAAAATTTGCTACGTTCCCACAAGACTGATGTTGTTACTGTTTGTGAAACATGGTTAAAGAACAATGACTGGAAACCAGTTTTGTCAGGGTATAAATGTTTTTACTGTAGCAGACATTCCAACAAAAAGTCAGGTGGAGGTGTTAAGACAGGAATTAAAGATAGTTATGAGACCTGTGATTATTACATGCTCAGTAATAACACCAATAGACTGTGTAACTGTGACAATAAAGACAACCCTGGAACATATAACAATTGTTGGAATGTACAGACCACCAAAGTCAAGTGCAGATGACCTAGAGGAATTCATACATTTCTTGTATGAAACACAGGAGGGAAGAATAATATTAGCTGAGGACTTAAATTTACCAGTAGCAGACTGGAATAATATTGATTCAACATTAGTAAGGAAATTATTCACAACGTATATTCAGAACAACAATTGCTTCAGACTGTAAAAAAAAAAAACAACTATCAGGGGACAGAATATACTAGACATTGTTTGTGTTCCTAAAGAAATTACTGTTACTTCAAGTCAAGTTTTAACTACCGTTGATGCGCAGTGATCATGGGGTTATAAAGGTTAATTGGTTGCTAGAAAATTCTTCCAAACTGAAATCTAAACCAATGCACAGAAGGTTAATTACAGATTATATGGAAGCAAAAGTCACTATGTAAAATTAATTGGAGAGAGGTGTTCAGTGGAAAAACTGCAGATGGAATGTGGAAAGTTTTGAAAGAGAAACTGCAAGTGCAAAAAATAAAAAAAAAAATATTTAACATCAGGATCTAGGCATACAACACAGGGGAATATGTTTCCATAAGAACAAGATATCTGATCTGATTAAGGTGAGAGACAAAAAATATACGAAATGGAAGAGAGGTCTGACGACAACTTTGAAAACTGAAATAAACAAGCTGGACAAACAGATTAAGCATAGTAAAAATTTGAAGAAAATTTATATAAAGATATTGAGCATAACAGGAAACCTTTTTATAGATGTATAAGATGTGGAAGGAGTAAAGACACACAAATTGATAAATTGTATGCAGATTCTAAAATTTACACTCAGGCACAACAGATTATAGATACATTTACAACATCTTATGCAAAACAGTTTGGCTCCACAAAAGGGATGATAAACTGTCCTAGGTAACCCAGATACTGGAATCAAATTAGATTGTACTGCAGAAAAACTACGCAAACTGGATCCAAATGATGCACAGGCAGGAGAATTAGTAAAAATGCCCTGAGAACATTTCATCAAGAACTTACGGTACCATTATATCGGTTATTCACTAGGTCATATAAACATGAAGAGATTCCCAAAGATTGGACACATGCACTTATTAAACCAGTTTTTAAGGGAAAGGGGAGTAGGACAAACAGAGTAATATAGACTATTAAGTCTACTTTCATGTTGTGAAAAATAATGGAGAAGGTAATACTGGATATGTTATTATCAGAACTGGATAGGTTGGGACTTGAAACCATATATTAGCATGCATATGTTGAAAATGGATCTATCATCACCTGTAATATGATGTTCTATAACAATAATACAACTCTGAATGAAAAATATGTGCTGTGATGTAATTTATATAGCTTTAAAGTCAGCATTGAAAGGGCCATACACAAAACACGGATCAATAAATTATTGCAACTAGGTATTGATGTGCTCTTGATAAGATGGACGGATGCATGGCTTACAAATAGGACATGGCAAGTATCATACAGCAACTGGACAGGAGAAATCCTTGGTTACAGTCAGGGTGTCCCACAGGGCTCTGTCCTAGGCCCTTACTTGTTTAGATTGTATCTTTCAGACCTAACTTTTTCATCTGAGGTGTTCTACAGTCTATATGAAGACCTGAAATTCAGTAAATTGATTACATGTGTTACAGATAAGTCATGTCTGTAAAATAACATGACTAAATTCACCATTTGGGCATAGGAGAATAATATGCTGATAAATACATCAAAAACTAAGCATAAGAGATTTGAGAGACATAAATTGACGGGTGAATATTCAACACAGCACACAGTGATTGAAACTGTAGACTCATTTAAGGACCTGGGTATATGGGTAGATTCAGCTATGAGTTTTTCTAATCCTATCAACCAATTGGCTAATGATAGTTATAGAATTATAGATTGCATAAAAAGATTTATAAAGTGTAGGACATCAAAAATGATGAAGTCACTGTTTAGTTACATTTGACCCAAACCGGAGTATGGAATAACAATATGGAAACCCTACAATAAAACAAGCATGAGTAAACTGAAAAGAGTACAGTGGAAACATAGCAAGGACATCCATGGATGTGAAAATTTATGTTATTATGAAGGACAAAAACATCTTAACTTGTACAGTGTCACATACAGATATCTAAGAGGAGACCTTATTCAGATATACAGGGCATTTAGAGGCAGGTACATCTGGGAATGTTTAGGGTTATCAAAAAGTACTAGAGAATCAACAGACAACCTATATAGATAGGGTCCTGTTGGAGAGATGAAAAGTCAGCAAGTAAAGAAGCGTAGTAGTGCTGAAATTGAATTCATCCACAAGTCTTGGCGAGTAGCTTCACGAGGTGGACCCTGTTTTTCACAAAATCTCACCAAGGCGACGCGGATATATAGACTGTATTTATATAGCATATATCATGGACAAACATAAATCAAAAATAAAAAAAAAGATAGCTGGGTGCACAAGACCTAGGATTAAAAAGTGCCCAATCCTGGTAGGCGGACTGGTGCAAGGACCGGAAAAAATGACAGTGTAGAATCCTCAAAATACAGAAACAATCCTACAATGGGGCCAGGCCAGGCTCGGGGGGGGAGGATGCCCCCCCCCCCCGTTGTAGAAGGAAGTAGTAGTCCACAAATACGACAAAAATTGATTGGCCAAAGAAGAGCCATAAAGACGACAGAGTGGACTACTGAGGATAAGAAAGAAATTATGTATTGTTACTATTATGTAAAAAGTCCAGAATTTCCAGACACAAGATATATAAAACGATTAAAGAGAAATTAGAGGAAAGAAAAATACCTCCACAGGAAAAACTTGTCACAAGCTTCAAATAAAAATTTTCGTTCATTAATACAACTGATTTTTGAAAAACAGTATATAGATCAAGAAACTTTGATCTCTTTGGAAAAAGAAGCCTCTGAGGAAGTGAGAAAATATAAACAACAAAACCTAGAGATATTTGAAAAATATAAGAAAGAAATAGATTTGAAATGGTGCAGTATATTTATGCAAAGGAGAAAGCCAAGTTAACTAATATACAGAAGGCAGTTTCAAAGCTATTCGAAGAAAAATACAGGCAAAGGCATCCAGATATGGAAAAGGTCACAATAAAAAGACTAAAAGCACAAAGATTTAATGTAGAAACGACTATTAGAAAAGTAGAAGTTAAAAAAATAGAAGTTGAAGTTATGGAGTGCCTGCGAAGTGAAGGATTTAATGCAGAAGGTGTAAAACAGACTACACCACAGCATGATGGAGTAAGTCCACAGAATAAGGAAAAGCAAGATCATCAGGAGACACTTGAAGATGAAATATGGACAGGGGAAAGGAAAAGAGATTTAATACGGTGCAGTATTTATGCAAAGGAGAAAGCAAAATTAATTAATACAAAAAGGAGCAGCACCAAAGATATTCAAAGCAAAATATAGGCAAAGGAATCCGGATATGGAAAACATCACAATATAAAAAATAAGAAGACTAAGAGGAAAAGTAGAAAAAGAGATTAGTAAGTCAAAGAAATAGAAATTGAGGTAATGGAACAGCTGGAAAGAGAAGGATTCAGTGTAGAAAATCAAATGCAGAAAGCAACACAACAGGATAGAGCAATGAATATCCAAATTAAGGGGAAACCAGTGGAACAGGAAGCAACAGGTCAGGTGCCATATCAAGATATTTTGGAGCCGTCCACAGGAAACCAATATAAAAGTTCACTTGAAGCTAGACAGGAAGGAAAGGAACAGGAAACTGAGGAAAATCTGATGCAGTCAATGATGATGAGTGATAGGCCAGTAAGTTTCCATACGACAAAACAACAGATGACACAGGATGAAATTGAAGAGAATGTGCCACAAGAAGATGTTATAGGACTTTCTATAGAATCCCCACAGGAAATGGAAAACAAGGGACGTGCCCTCAGTATGGAAGCAAAGGAGTTAAGAGAAGAGTTGCTTGATTTAATAGACAAAGACAGATATATCAAGATCAATGAGAGAAATAGACTGCAGAAGGTTAATAAAACCCCAAAAGTCAGAAGCTTGATAAAACAAATGAACACAGTAATTAGGACTGTCCATAGAGATCCATGCGATATAACAGAAGTAAACAGAATATATTACTGTGCTGCTAAATTAATAACTGATAAAATTCTACCACAGGAACATAGGATAATGAGGGAAAAGGGGGGGGGGGAAGCGAATACCATCATGGAAATATCGAATAGAGAAAACTATAAAGCAGCGAAGACAAGAAATGTCATTGTTAGAAGATTATAGAAGAGGGAACAGATCAACAAAAATATTAAGAAAGACAGATGTGATAAAAACAGTTCGCAGTATTAGAACAGACCAGGATCTGTTTTGCACTATTGGAAATAAACTAAAAATTTCAGAACAGGTGGAAAGACTCAGAAGATACGAAGATAAATATAAGGGAAAAGCACAAAATAAGCAATTTACTGATGACCCAAAAAAAGTTTTATAGAGAATTGGGAAATAAGGTAAAGAGAATTGATAGACCGCCAAAAAAAAGAGGAAGTAGATACATTTTGGAGAAGTATCTATGAAGATCCTGTGGAACATAAAGTTGCTAAATGGATAGAAGAAGTAAAAAAAGAATAAGAAGTTTAAAGGTACAGGATATGAAATGGGATGAAATAACAGCTAGAGAAATTGAAACAAAGTTGAGAAAAGCCTCTAATTGGAAAACCCCAGGCCCAGATGCAGTGCCTAACGTTTGGCTTAAAGTATTAACTTCTTTACACGAGAATCTAGCCATGAGTAAGAAATATTTATATGCACACCCTGAACAGGCACCGCACTGGTTAACAGGAAAAACAATGCTCTTACTTAAGAGTGAAACTGCAAGCTACCCTAACAATTACAGACCAATAACTTGTTTTCACACGACGTATAAACTATACATGGGGATTGATGCCGACAGAGTTTATAGCCATTTAGAAGAAAACTCAATTATGGCAGTAGAACAAAAGGGCAATAAAAGAAAGTCATATGGGACAAAGGATCAAGTGTTGTTAAATAAAGTTATAGTGGGGAACTGTAAGAAAGGGAAGAATCTAAGTAAGGCATGGATTGACTATAAAAAAGCATTTGATAGTATCCCACATTCATGGATAAAAGGGTGCTTAAAAATGTATAAGGTACATGAAACAGTGGCAGACCACTTTGCAATTAAGCCATGATAAAGGACAGATTATTATCCCAGAGATAAAAGTCTAAAGGAGGAAATTCCAGGGTGACTCCCTGTCACCATTGCTATTTTGCCTTGCCATTAATCCATTAAGCTGTTGACTTAACAGCTTAGGTCATGGCTATAATTTGGCTTCTAGAAAACAACAAAGTCTAATGACGTCTCATCTTCTCTTTGTCAATGATTTAAAAAAGTGTATAGCTCATTGGATAACGAACTGAAAGCACAGCTGCAGGTTGTCAAAACTTTTTCAGATGATATTGGAATGTCATTTGGTCTTGATAAATGTGCAAAAGCAACCTTTAAAAAATGAAAATTGCAGCACCAGGAACACATCAGTTTGGGACAAGAATGTGATATAAAAAAACTTGAGTAAGAGGGGGTGTATAAATACTTGGGAATTGATGAAGGATCAGCAATAAACATGAACAAATGTGAATAAAGCTTAATAAGGAGTACTTCAGAAGACATAAATTAATCCTGAAGACAGCACTAACACCTAGGAACAAGATCCAAGCTATAAATCAATTTTCTCTTCCTGTCCTAACTTATAGTTTTGGAGTGATTGACTGGCCCCAAAAAGTGTTGGATAGATTGGATATTAAAACAAGGATGCTTCATGCTCACCAAATGATTTATAAAAAATCAGTGTATACCAAGATTATATATTCCCCTTCCTGTCCTAACTTATAGTTTTGGAGTGACTGACTGGCCCCAAAAAGTTTTGGATAGATTGGATATTAAAACAAGGATGCTTCATGCTCACCAAATGATTTATAAAAATCAGTGTATACCAAGATTATATATTCCCCGTTCTGAAGGAGGGATTGGCCTCCTTGAAATTGATTACATGTATAGATCTGCAATTGTGGGACTCCACACATATCTACTGACCTCACAACATCCAAATGTGGTGAAAGTTTTGAAACCTGAGGAGAATAAATCTAAGATGACATCTCTGCTTAATTTAGCAGAAGCATATCGGTGTCAAGCAAGAATGGAAATCAAACCAGAAGTGGATAAAAAACAGGCAGCAACTGAATGTGCTAAAAAACAAAAGAAAGAATATAAGGTGAAGGACCAGGAGAGAAGGCAAGAAATGTGCAAAAAACATAAATATAGTTGCAAGTATAGAAAACTTCTGGAAGAGCCTCATGTTGATCAAGAATGAATGCAGGAATGGTTAAGGAGAGGTGAATTTACATCAAGAAATGAAAGGTTAAAACTGGCAGCCCAAGACAGTGGGCTGCATACACGCTGGTTTACTAAGTCCATTGAACATGTGGGAGAAACACACATATGTAGGTTTTGTGGAACCGAACTGGAAACAGTAACACACCTTATTGCTGGTTGTGACTCTCTAATGGCACAGGGATGTATACTGAAAGCCATAATAATGTGGCGAGATTGTTACACTGGAGATTGTGCAAATATTATGGTAGCGAAGTGGCTGAAAAACACTGGAAACATGAGCCACAGAGAATCACAGAAAATTATGAAGTCTACATCACATGGGATCACCCAATACCAACAGTCCAAAAGATAGATGCTATAAAAACTGATAATATAGTGGTCCAAGAAAAGAAGATAAAAGTAGCATTGATCATTAAAAAAGCCATACCTAGTGACTACAGTGTCTTGCGTACAGATAGACACAAAGTCATAAAATACCTCGATCTGCAGGCAGAAACGAGAGCCATGTGGAAGAAAGATACCCAGACAGTTCCAATAGTAGTAGGAGCAACTGGTCTTATAAAAAAGAATTTACAATAGTATTTAGATATGTAGCGGGCCGGAGTTCCGCTGTGGCGACCCCTAACCGGAAAAAGCTGAAAGACAAACAACAATCATTCATGTAACACCGTACGAATTACAGAAGGAGTCATTACTGGGCACATTGCGGGTACTGCGAAGAGCACTTTTGGCTAACATCAAAGAGTGAGACAATACTAATTTCATGAACTTTAATCGTACTTTGACTTAGGAATGGAGTCCATTCCCGTCATGGTATTAGAAACCCAAAAGACTTAAGGGAAATTAAAGATTCTACAGGAATGAGAAATGTACTAACTGGTTCTCTGACAGAGTAGCTGAGGCATGGTACAGACTACCAAATTACATTAAAGCAAGCACTAGTCTAGACATTTTTAATAACAGCCTGGACACTTATTATGGGAACAACTGTTTTGGTATATTGGCAAGCTAGAAAGTCATTAATGCCTGTGCATGAAATATTTGTATGTAAGTATCCCAGAGATTGCTGCATCTCAATGAAAAACAACTTTCGGTTGTGATCACCTCATTTCAATCAAAACAGCCCTTCCATCAAGCTACAAATCCAGGGAATTAGAATCAAATAATTGCAAATGACATACTGTGACTGCTTCAAAGTTTAAAGGACAAAATAATTCCTTTGATATTAATTTTCCGTCTTTACTGTAAAATTTCTGTGACACATCATTTATACTCAGGTTCCTTGTCTACCTTCTGCTGATATGTTTAAACTATGTTCCTTAGTAAGTGAATGGCAGAAATAAGGACTGCAGGAAGCAAGGCTGAAAGATTTTCAAACAATAGTTTCATAATTCCTTCTGAATTCATATCATAGCCAATGAGTAACAATAAAAATACATATTATTCTAGTTTCTCTACCACAACTAAAACTCTTTCTCAGGACTAGATAGGAAGAGGAATACATAGTTACCTGTCATCACAGCAAACTCAGAAGACAAAGGGGAAATTACTTTCAAATTACATATGTGTATACATATATATATATATATATATATATATATATATATATACATATCTGAAGATATGAGGTTTTGCACATAAGAATGGGACAAGAGGCCTGAATCTGGTACTAATGCAACAGAATCTCAACAGAACGTGCCAAGAATGCATCAATATAATTAACTCAGCACAGCTCCTCGTGGTGTCCTGCAGAGTGATTCAAGCAGCAGAGAGCGGAAGAAGTGACTTTTTCTTGATATAAGTATATTTTTGTGGCTTTTCAAGTGTTTACTGTTTAGCGACTGCATTTTTCGCCTGTTTGCTACTAGTTTACTGCCTTTAAAACTGCTTTTTTGTATTTGAACTGTTATTTGCACTTTAAAGTTTCCATTTGTTGCTAATTGTACCTGTAGGCTACACACTCAAGTGCGCTAGCCGATTTAAAGCATTTATAAGCATTTATTGACTGTTTCTCTACTGTCTGTAAAAAAAAGAAAAAAAAAAACAAAAAAAAAATCTCGTTTCCCGCTTTTACTGAGCTAGAATAGTCCAGTATCAGAGCTTGTTGATCTCTGGGCTTTGTCTTGGTTCCTGTAACTGTTCCATATCCATACTTGGGAAAGAGGAAGCTTCTTTGTTCACCAGTGGGAGTGGGGAGCACTGAGCAAGCCTATTTGCCCATTTTGGAGTGGTCTCAGCCAGTAACTAGTAGTCGATTGGCCATTTTGGGTCAATTCCTAACTTTTTTCAAACCCTGCTATAAAGCACGCTTCGCACACTTTTAGAGCTTGTAATTAACTCAGCACAGCTCCTCGTGGTGTCCTGCAGAGTGATTCAAGCAGCAGAGAGCGAAAGAAGTGACTTTTTCTTGATATAAGTATATTTTTGTGGCTTTTCAAGTGTTTACTGTTTAGCGACTGCATTTTCGCCTGTTTGCTACTAGTTTACTGCCTTTGAAACTGCTTTTTTGTGTCTGAACTGTTATTTGCACTTTAAAGTTTCCATTTGTTGCTAATTGTACCTGTAGGCTACACACTCAAGTGCGCTAGCCGATTTAAAGCATTTATAAGCATTTATTGACTGTTTCTCTACTGTCTGTAAAAAAAAGAAAAAAAAAAACAAACAAAAAAAATCTCTTGTTTCCCGCTTTTACTGAGCTAGAATAAGTATCAGAACTTGCTGATCTCTGGGCTTTGTCTTGGTTCCTGTAACTGTTCCATATCCATACTTGGGAAAGAGGAAGCTTCTTTGTTCACCAGTGGGAGTGGGGAGCACTGAGCAAGCCTATTTGCCCATTTTGGAGTGGTCTCAGCCAGTAACTAGTAGTCGATTGGCAATTTTGGGTCAATTCCTAACTTTTTTCAACCCCCTGCTATAAAGCACGCTTCGCGTGCTTTAGCGCGATTTAGCGCAGAGTTGCCACAGGAGCACACAAGAGCAGCGGCGGTTAATCAAGGTTAAACTATTCAGGCTACCTAAAGTCCACTCTTCATTTTTTCCCTTAGAACAGCTCTTCTTAAACTCTGCTTGTAATCTAACCAGCCTATTCTCTATCTGAAAAGGTTAGCTCTACTAGATTTCAAAGTAGTCTATTTCTCTATCTGGAAAGCTTAGCACTTGCTCCTAAAGAACTTTTTATTCAGATATAGCACTTTTTTTTATACATAGTACCCCACCAGCCTAAAACCCCTTTTTAGATCACCCACATCCCTCGAAGTCATTTTCGAACCCAATTACACAAAGTTTTGTTTTTTTTTCCCTTCTAGCATGTCGGGGGGTCAGTTGCTAGCATCCTCTCCTGCTCAGCTGGTGAACCTGGGAATATTGAGGCAATGTTACAATTGCCTCATGTACACAGACAACAGACAACCCTCTCCTTCTCCCACAAAACACAAATACATGCGAGAGATGCAACTATCTAACCAACCTGGAGGCTGAGCTCTCTCAACATAGGACTGGCAAGACCAGACAGGAGGAGAAGGTAACCTCACACACCACAAACCCAGTCTCACATAGTACTATCATAACTTCAAATCATACACATAAACACACAAAGACATACTCGGAGGATCTGATCAAAAATCTACCAAAACAGCAGAGGCCACCAAAGCAGACACCCAAACAACTGCCACCTCATGACAAAACATATGCAACACATAGATCACAGAGTCAGTGTGCCAAACAGTCACAGCCCTTAATGCCAAACACAATGCCAGACACACTCGTCATAGGTGACTCCATAGTCAGACACACTGACGCCCCACTCATCAGATTGAATAAGGAGAAGGTCACGGTAAGCTGCCTGTCGGGCGCTAGAATCCGCCACATAACGCAAGCACTCAGGTCACTCAACAGCAAGTACAAGTATGACTCAGTCATTGTCCATGCTGGTGTGAATGACCTGAGACTTACCTCCCTGGACTACATGAAAAGAGACATGGAGGAGCTCTCTGATTATGTAACCCAGGCTGGTATGACCCTGACCCTGAGCAGTATCCTACCTTCACCAAGAATGATGCCACAATATAGTGACAAGATGATCAGCTTTAATAATTGGCTACATTTCTGGTGTCATTCAAAGGGGATCCAATGTCTGTCTGCCTGGGATGACATGCTGGACAAGCCACGCTGCTTCGCAAGGGACGGCTTGCACCTGTCAACCCTAGGCTTCCGGATATTGGCAAAGGCTCTTGCCACCCCCCCCCCCCATAGTGCCTTTTTTAGGCAAGGCTCAAATTCTAAACCTACCACCCTAGAACACAAAAAAGAAAAAATACTAAGGGTAATGCTGCTCAATGCCAGAAGTCTCAACCTCAAGATGCACGCACTCAAAGCCCTTCTCAGTATGGAGAACATCGATGTCTGTGCTGTGACTGAAACTTGGTTCAAGGCTCCTGAGAGCACCCCAGCACTATCAGGTTTTACCTCATATCATGCGTTCCGGCCCCAAAATCCAGACCACACCACAAAAGGATAGGGGTATCCATATTCATCAAGGATACCCACACCTCCAGGTTGGTAGCAACGCACAAAGCCTCGGAGACCATCCAGGTGCAATTAACCATAGGCAAGACTGCTCTGCAATTTGTAGCTTGTTACAGGCCACCCTCTCAATCTCAGGAAACTCACACAGCTTTCCTGAAGACACTGGAGGGTATAAATGTATCTCCAAACACCATCATATTAGGAGATTTCAACTACCCGAATATAGACTGGGATCATTACTCAAGCTCAAACACTCTAGCCCAAAGGTTCCTAGAGTTCATAAACTCTAATGCCATGGAACAACTATTCACCATCCCCACAAGAGGAGAAAACATACTAGATCTCATCATCACAAACATGGGGACAAAATGCTCAACACCGGAAGTATACTCATCATTGGTGAGATCAGATCATAAACTAATCTCACTGGAAGTCCATATCCCGCCCCCACCCAAGACAAATAAGATCACAGTGAAGAACTTCTCAAAAGCCAACTTCACACTTCTTAAGACTGGTGTGGTATCCTTCAAAGCCCCCGAGCCAATGGAAACCACTACCCAAGCCGCTGAATCACTTGCAAATGCCTTCTACCAGCACCTCCAGGACTGCATGGATCAGGCAATCCCAATTAAAAAAAAGACCCTTACCACCAAAGGCAAGCGCCCAGTCTGGTGGACCCCAGCCATAAACAAGCTCAACAATAAAAGGAGAAAGCTACTACAAGATAGAGCAAAATCCTTAAAAGGGAAGACACCCTTGATCATTATAAGTAAAAAACTATGATCACTCATAAAATCATCCAAAGCAAATTTTGAGAGAAAAGTCGCCAAAGACACAAAAGACAATCACAAAGCCTTTTTTAGCTATATTAGAAACCTGGGTGGAAACTCCCAGATATGCTCAGAATTAGTTCAAAATGATGCAAAAATCACTGAACCAACAGACATTGCCAACATACTGGCTGACAGGTTCAGTGCAAATTTCTCCCCCCCTCCCCCCCAAAAGGAGAGATACCTATCCCAGCGAAATGTAGCCTCCCAAACATCTCATATGTACAGGTGAAAATTGCTCTCTCCAAGGCGAAAAACACAGCATCTATGGGACCAGATGGTGTCCCAGGCTGTCTGCTCCACGAACTCAATGAGGAATTAAACCCGCATTTAAGGCAGCTGTTTAATCTTAGCCTCACCTCAGGATACGTACCCAATGAGTGGCGTACGGCAACTGTGGTCCCACTTCACAAAGGCGGTGCATCCACGGACCCTGGAAATTACCGCCCCATTAGCTTAACAAGCCTGGTCTGCAAAGCTATGGAGAGGATCATAATGGAACTCATAAATAAAGACAGAGGGGACTTACAGACATTGGATCAAACACAGTTTGGCTTTGTCAAAGGCAGATCATGCCTTTTAAATTTGGTTGACTTTTTCGAAACAGTCTCAAAGGCCATTGATGAGGGCAAGGCAGTCCACACAGCCTACCTGGACCTTGCAAAAGCTTTCGACACAATACCCCACTTGGGTATCATTGAAAAACTCACCAGTCTAAATGTAAACCCATACGTCACAAGATGGGTTGCAAACTGGCTAAGTGACAGAACCCACAGGGTCAGAGTTGCTGGCGCCATGTCAGACTCCAAGCCGGTCACAAGTGGTGTCCCACAGGGCTCAGTCCTGGGGCCCCCCCCTCTTGTTTGGCATCTACTTTTCAGAAGTACAGGCAAACACAGGAGGATTATGGCTGACAAAGTTTGCAGATGACTGCAAACTGGGTGCCATAGTTGAAAACACATCAGACACAGATATCCTTCAGAAGGGTCTCATAGAAACGGATAACTGGGGCCAGAGCCATGGCCTAAAGTTAAATGCAAAAAAATGCATAGTCATACCCTTCGGAAAAAACAAGGTTACCCCTAGCTACCATATAGGTGGCAATCCACTAAGCACAGAAGAGGTTATCAGGGATCTGGGGGCCCAAGTTGACAGTAACCTCTCCTTTGACACTCACGTTGCCAAAGTAGTTAGGAAGACCTTCTACATTGCCCACCTGATCATAAAGGGATTCACATCCAGATCAAGGGAGGTCATTGTTCCCCTGTACTCATCACTCATCAGACCAATGATTGAGTACAATGCCCCATTCGGAATGCATCTTACCAGACACCTGCAGCAATTGGAAAGACCCCAAAAATTCCTCACCAAAAGGATAATGGGTCTCAAAAATATGTCTTATGCTGCCCGACTGAAGGAACTCCAGCTCTATTCAGTCGCATACCGTCTGCTCAGAGGTGACTTGTGCCTGACATACAAGGCCATGTCCAACCCGGAATTAATGGACATGCTCCACCTCAAAAAATCTAAATCTACCAGAACTACAAGATCAAGAGACCTAAACCTTAACACGGTTATAAATAGGACGTGCTGGAGGGATAGATTCATCACCCAGAGACTCCCTATGCTGTGGAACAAAATCCCGGTACATGTGAGGCAGAGCACCTCGCTGGCTTTGTTCAAGAGAAATCTTGACCACTGGATGGGAGATCGCAGGTTTACCCCGGGGATCACCTCTGTGTCACTGCTGGACAGAGGCACGGAAAAATAATGGGCATAGCATCCTTCAACTTAAGGGGTGGTGAAAGCCACAAAACTTTGGACTAGGCTTATAAATGCCCTAGGGCAGATAGCCTAGTATAAACCTATGAACCTATATAAGCATATCTATGTATCTGTACATATACACATTGACATGTGGCATTATTTAACAACTATATCCACTACTAATCAATCCAGGAAGCCTCCTGTCAGTCTAAGCTTATGCTTTTTCTAAGAATAAGAGACAACAAAAATTAAATCAATAGCTACATTTATATATCAACACTTAGTTTCCTTCTCTATTTGGAATTTGTATACTTAGCTTACGATCTTACTGATTGTTTTTTCTCTTGCTCCTACATCATTGTGGGTCAGCTCACCCCCTGAGCTAGTTTAGTTTACTTTTCCACGCCAAATTCCTGCACTATTCCCACAATCCTTTTTACCCTTAAAACTTGCAATCTGAAATTCGACTATCCTTTTCTGTACATAGCCCCGAGCAATATACCTCTCCTGCATAGGATCCCCCCCCTCTAACTTTATGCTCACCCAGAATTGTAAGTAAACTGATGAAGCTTTTAATGAAAGTGTATGTTGTTACTCTGATATTTCCCTGATTAATGCTTCATCAATGAAATAGCTCTAAAATACAGTTGTTACCGTAATATGCTTGTTGACTGCAAATCTCTGTTCAATGTTATGATTATACTGCAATAGCTAAGGTGCTGTATTTTGTGAGTACTGTGCCAGCTGAATACTCAAGAGTCAAGTCCTCATATGCTTTTCTAGAAATTTGCTATATTGTTGCCTGCTTACTACAGCTTATGTGAATCCTACTAGAGATGACACAGCCAGGAATGTACTACATTGTATCATGACTTTAGAAAGTTCCCACCACTTTTTGTTAGCACTAACGTTATAACTTGCAACTGCTATGCTTTGTAGCATTTGGTCTGGTTGTTAACTTGCTAGATTAGCGGTACGCCGGGTCACATAAATTGACCTAATAGAGTCTCTGTTTGAGGTAGAGATTTTCTCTGTTTAGAAATTCGATTGCTAAAGATTTCTGTGATATATTTACTCCTTGTTGCCTGTTATTTGACTGTATATAATCATACTGCTGGGCTGCGAGCTTTCCCTCTTCCCTCCTGCTATACGACTCACCTCTTCTACCTGTACTTAGGTTCATAGGTGTGTACTAGGCCAACGGCCCTGGAGCCTTTACAAGCCTAGCCCATAGAAGTGCCCTGGCATCATGCCGCCATTAGTTCCCAATGCCTCTACCAAGTAGAGCCACTGGAGTGATCCCTGGGGTGAACTTTCTATTTCCCATCCACTCATCAAGATTTCTCTTGAAAAGGGCCAGTGAGGTGCTCTGCTTGACATGTATGGGAAGTTTACTCCAGAGCATGGGTAGTCTCTGGGTTATGAACCTATCCTCAAGCATGTTCTGTTGATCGTGGTAATGAGGTTGTGGTCCCTGGAGCGTGTGGTGCAGAGGGATTGTGATTTCCTTAGATGTAACATTTCTAACAGGGCTGGGTCAGATATGGCTTTGTAAGTCAAACAGAGATCGCCTCTTAATAGACTATATGAGACAGAGAAACGCTGGAGTTTTTTTGAGTCTGTCCATGTAGGGTATGTGTTTAAGGCCTGGGATCCTCTTCGTGAGCTACTTTTGTGGCCTTTCCAGCTGTTGCAGGTGTTTAGTGAGGTACAGGCTAAATGGGGCATTATACTCGATGACTGGTCAAATGAGGGAAGAGTGGAGAGAGATGATGACCTCTTTTTTCCTGGATGCAAAACCTTTGGTAATGAGATGTACCACATAGGACTTTCTGACCACAGTGGCAATGTGGTGGTCGAAGGAGAGACTGCTGTCAACCTGTATCCCTCAGATCTCTTACAATGCCTTCAGTGGGCTACCACAAATGTGGTAATTAGTGGGAACTGAGTTTTTCCCAAAGGGAATGACAACGCATTTTTTGGCATTAAGCTTAAGGCCATGGTTTCAAAACCAGTCATCTGTCTCAGTGAGGCCTTTCTGTAGGATGTCTACATCACTTGGGGAGTTAATAATGGCTCCCAGCTTGCAATAGTCAGTGAACCTGGTCAGCCAGATTCCCTCCATGTTGGCCTGGACTTCTGAGAAGTAGATGCCAAACAGGAAAGGACCCAGGACCGATCTCTGTGGGACTCCACTCGTGACTGGTCATCAGTCTGACATGGAGTCTGCTACTTTCACACTGCGGGTTCTATCTGTGAGCCAGTTTGCAACCCACCTAGTGATATAAGGGTTGATGCCTAGTTTGGTGAGTCTATCAATTCCTGAGTGGGGAATGGTATCAAAGGCCTTGGCCAGATCGAGGTAGGCTGTATGAGAACTGCCTTGTACTCATCCACAGTTCTGGTGACTGAAAGAAGTCAACCAGGTTAAGCAGGCATGATCTACTCTTCACAAAACCAAATTGCGTGGGATCCAGAGTTTGGAGATTCCCCTATATCCTTGTTAATTAGGTCCATGATGATGTGCTCCATAGCCTTACTCATCAGACTTGCCAGGCTAATGAGGCGATAATTCCCAGGGTCTGTAATCACTCCCCCTTTATGGAGAAGGATGACTGAAGCAGTGCACCATTCTGTAGGGACAAAGCCTGATGTGAGGCTGTGATTGAACAGGGCACACAGGTGTGGTGCCAGTTCACTTTGTAGTTCATGTAGAACACAGCCAGGGATATTGTCGGGTCCCATGAAAGCTGTATTCTTGGCCTTGGACAATGCAGCTTTAACCTGTGCTGCAGTAATGCTGGGTGCCTGGCATTCGCCCGGTACTGTGATTGGTCCTTTAGGGGGGAAGAGCGGGGTAATGTTGGCACTGAATCTGTCGGCCAGTATGTTGTCTCAGTATAGGAAGTATCGTTGTGGAGTAACTCAGAGCAAATCTGGGTATTGCCGTGGAATTCTTGATATGACTGTAGAAGGCTTTGTGGTTGTTTTTAGTGTCTGTCGCAATTCTGCCTTCATACCTGGATTTAGAGGTTTTGAAGAGGGATCTCAGCTTTTTGTTGAGGTTAATAAGGGAGTTTTTCCAATCTTGGGACTTCACCTTTTTCTGCAACAGTTATTTCCTTCTGTTGTAGAGTTTGTTAATGGCAGGGTACCTCCAGACTGGCTTCCTTTTTTTTTTTGGAGGACAGCTTTATGGTTCTGCTGGGTATGGCCAGTTCCATGCATTTATGTACGTGTTTGTACAGTGCATTGGTGTATGACCCAGTGGTCATGCACCTATTTTCCATTTTCATGGGTGCCGTGAAGTTAGCCACCTCTGTTTTTAGAAGCCCATAGTCAGCCTCGGAGAAGTTTTTCATGGTGGTTACCTTTGTTGGTGGCGTGGGTGAGATGTGGATTTCCATGGTAACTAGTTTGTGGTTGGATCTAAATAGGGAGGAATTGACTATTGGTGTTGAGCAACGGTTGCCCATATTAGTAACAACCAGGTCAAGGATGTTGCTTCCTCTAGTGGGGGTAAGAATGAGCTGGTCCAGCGCATTGGAATTAATGAATTCCAGGAAGCGTTGGGCAAGTGTATTGGTGCATGAGTAGTTTTCTCAGCTGATGGAGGGGTAGCTGAAGTCACCCAGTATGAGAGTGTTGGGTTGGACCTCAATAGTTTCCAGGGTGGTAAATAAAGTACAGTTGTGTACACTTACCATAAATGTAGATGCTCGAGTGTAGTCACTGTTGTAGTCATCACCTGTGGGGTATCCCTGCTGTGGTAGCCCTTGGCCGGCCCGAATACCAGAGTCAGTGTTTTTCTGCACTGGCTGCAGCCGCCTGTAGTCTGACGTCAGGTCATCAGTACTATAAAGCAAGGCAGCTGACACCATTACATCAGTTTTTCTTGCCCTAACCTGTCAGAACCACAAGAAAATATGGTAAAGTGGTCTTGGTGGCAAAACCACCATGGGAAGCTTATGTCCCCCTAGGGAAAGAGGATATAAGGGGGAAGGAGGGAGGGAAAGCACGACTGCCAACAGTGAATACACTCGATCATCTACATTTATGGCAAGTGTACACAACTGTACTATGTCCTTCATGTTTCACTGTTATAGTCATCACCTGTGGGAGGATTCCCGAAGCTGAGGAGAGGGGGTGGAAGGATTAGTCAGAGCCCTAGGCCTGGGTCAGCAAGCCCTGCAGAACTGCAGAGGCAAACCCTGCCCTAGCCTTAGAGAAAAGTGGTAGGTGGTAATGCTTTGTAAAGGTATGGATAGAGGTCCAGGTGGCAGCTTCCAAAATGTCCCTGGTGGGCACTCCTCTGAGGAGTGTTGTGGAAGTGTAGGCTGCCCTAGTGGAATGGGTAAGAATAGACTTACAGGGTGGTTTCCCACATAGTCTGTAGCAGAAATGGATACAGTGTGATATCCATTTGGAAATGGTTTACTTGGAAATGGGCTTCCCCTCTGCCCCTGGAGCAAAGCTGACAAGAAGCTGGTCTGTTTTTCTGATGGGTTTAGTACAGTGCAGGTAGCATCCGAGTTGTCTGTGCACAACTAGTGAGTGCAGAATTCTTCCCCCCTTGTTTTGAGGGTTAGGAAAGAAGGTGGGTAGATGTATGGCCTGGTTGAGGGTCACATCAGATACCACCTTGGGCATAAAGGAGGGGTTAGTCCTCAGGGAGACCCTGTCTGCATGAAAAATGATGAAGGGCTCAAGAGCCATGAGTGCCTGAAGTTCTGAAACCCTTCTGGCTGAGATGATAGCTAGTAGGAAAGCAGTCTTCCAGGAGAAGTATCTCAATTCTGCTGAAGCAGCACGTTTGAATGGTGGTAAGGTCAGTTTTTCTAAAACATAATTCAGGTCCCAGGCTGGTGTGGATGGCCTTTTGGGATGTCTGATATTAGAAGCCCCTCTAAGGAATTGTTTAATCAAAGCATGTGAGAAGAGGGGCTGGTCAGTATCGAAATGGGCAGAAATGGCTGAGGCATGGATTTTAATAGAAGAGAAGGAGAGGCCACTATTGAGTAACTCGGCTAGGTAGTCCAGGATAAGAGGGATGGAAGGTTGTGAGGTACTGCCCCCTCTGGACCAGCTCCAGGAGCAGAATATTTTCCATTTCCCCGCATAGGATTTTCTGATGCTGGGCCTTCTGGCCTCTGTGATAATGTCTAGGACTTGTTTAACAGGGACCCCTTGTTTGCTTTTGAAGTATTAGCCATGCTGACAGTTTGAGAGTCTGCAAGACTGGGTGCAACATCCCCCCCCTCCACACCTGGGTCAAGCGGTCTGAGATCAGGTGAAGGTGCCTGGGAGGCCGTAATGTCAGGCAGTGCAGTAAGGGGTACCAATGCTGTCTGGGCCAATCTGGGGCAATGAGGATGGCCTTTGGTCTTCTCTCCCTTATCTTGAACAGTACCTTGGGAATAAGAGGCAGAAGAGGGAATGCGTATACAAAGAGGGAGTTCCAGGGGAAGGTCAAAGAATCCACCTTCCACGCTAGGTGGTGATACTCCCTGGTACAGAATTTTTTCAGTTGGTGGTTAAGGTGCGAAGCGAAGAGATCCACCTCCGGAATTCCCCACTCCTGAATGACTTGCAAAATGATTTTTCTCTGGAGCTGCCATTCATGGGGGTCCAGTAAGTTTCTGCAGGGCTTGCTGACCCAGGCCTAGGTCTGCAGGGTGTTGTTGATCCCTGGTAGATTTTGGGCAATTAGGTGTAATCCAATGGAAGAGGCCATCAGCCAGAGGTTCATGGCTAGTCTGCACAGAGGGTAAAGATTGGATCCCTCCCTGTTTGTTGATATACCACATTACCGTGGTGTTGTCTGTTTTGATAAGGAGAACCTCTGGCCTGAGATGGGGTTTGAAGAATGTCAGAGCCCTTTGTACTGTCATCATTTCCTTATGACTGATGTATAAAGGAAGGTGCTGGACATCCCATAGACCTTGGGTGCATCTGCCTACTAAGTGAGCGCCCCAAGCAATGTCTGAGGCGTCAGTGGTAATGGTCTGGCTGGTAGAGTGGAGATGAAGGGAAGACCATTGTTTTTAGCATAAGCCCCTCCCCACCAGAGAGACTCGGCCCTTATACATGGAATCAGAGGGAGAGAGGTCTCTAGAGGCTGAGAGTACTGACACCAAAAATACCACTGAAGTTTCCTCATGTGAGGTCTGGCCAGAGGAATTAGAAGGATGCAAGATGCCATATAACCCAAGGTTTGCAGGAACTTCCTCGTAGTGAGGTGACTTCTGGAACCCAGCTGAGAGGCAGGAAGCTCTGCTTTTCTGGGGACAGAAAGGCCATTTGGGATGCTGTGTCCAACATTGCTCCCAAGAAAATGATCTTCCTGCAGGGTGTTTGCTTTAATTTCTTCTCGTTGATGCTGAACCATAGGGAAGTTAGGAGGGTTCTGACAAAGAGAAGGCCCTAGAGTACCTTTTCTTTGCACTCTGCCTGAATGAGGCAGTTGTCCAGATAAGGATAAATCTGTATATTTCTCTGTCGTGGGGCTAAGCATTTGGTGAATATTCTGGGTACAGTAGATAACCCAAAGGGTAGCGCAGAGAACTGAAAGTGTTGTGAACCTGCTCTGAAGTGCATGAATTTCCTGCAGGATTCCCTTATGGGGATGTGGAGGTAGGCATCTTTTAGGTCTAGGGTCACTAGCCAGGCATTTTTTGTCAGCATAGGCAGCAGCTGCTGCAACGTTAGCACTCTGAATCTGGGGACCACCAGGGAGGTGTTCAGAATGGATAAAAGTCCAGGATGGGGCGCCAAGTGCCCTCTTTTCTGGGAACAAGGAATAGTCTGGAATAAAAGCCTTTGCCTGATTGATGTGAGGTGACAGGTTCTACTGCCTCCTGGGATAAGAGATTTTGGACCTGTTTCAATGCCTCTACCCACTGATTTGGAGGTAAGTCTGGGTACCCTCTTGGAATTGGGAGTTTGTTGAAAGAGAATTTGTATTTCTGAAAAATGATCTTTAAACCCATTGGTCCTTTGTTACAGAAAGACAATTTTCTTTGCAGAGAGAGAGCCTTCCTCCTAGCTTTTGGTGAGTGAAAGGAGGGCAGAGGGGGGGAGACAGGGAGTCATTGGGAGTTTTTGCCATACAAGAGTGGCTTACAACTCCCTACCTTTGGGGCAGAAGTGGTCCACTGTTTTGTTCTCTGCTGCCTATGGGATAGGGGCCAGGATGGTCTGTCCCTGCAGGGCTTACCTTGGCCCTGTCTGCTTGGTGCAGGGAAAGACCGGGTCTATATTATAACATCGAAGTCGCAAAACTTTGAATGTTATAATATCAAACCCACTACATCGAAGGATGAAAACAGCGAAGCCCTGGAACATTGAATTCTTACCTAGGGCAAGATTTCGGTGGGCTGTTCCGTGGCTTCGCTATTTCCTCCACTGTGGTGCGATAGTTACGGACCTTAGGGTTAGGGTGCGGGTTAAGGTAAGTGGATAGGTAGGAATGTATGTATGGTTTAGTGTAGGGTTAAAAGTAGGGTTTGTTAAGTGTATGGGTGTGTATTAATTTGTTTGTGTATAGTTTCGTAGGGTAAGTGTGCGATAGTTACGGAACTTAGGGTTAGGATGCGGGTTAAGGTTAGTGGTTAGATAGGAGTGTATGTACGGTTTAGTGTAGGGTTAGAAGTAGGGTTTTGTTGTGTATGTGTGTGGTTTATTTATTTTGGTGTGCTTGTGTTGTGTTTATGTTTCTCGGAACAGCAAATTTTTTCCCTGGGGAAAAAATTCACTATTCTGAGTGTTCGATGTTATATTTCGAAATTCCAAGTTCGAGCTTATGGTGTTCGATATTTTGGAACTTCGAATATATGATATAGACCCGAAGGACCAGTGCTTAGAGGAAAGTGTACCGTTTTTTTTACCCCATCTCTCCAGAGCTCTGGAATCCTTGTCAGAAGGAATAGGATTCTTGGCAGAAAGTACAGTTTTGTACCTACCATAAATGTAGATGTTCGAGTGCTAATACAGCTGCAGTAATCACAGATGGGTTTTCTGCCGTCAGGCGGTCCCTCGGTCGGCCGAATTCCAAAGTCTAGGTCCGGCGTCGGTTGCTGTCGTTCTCTTTCCTGACGTCAATGAGGCAGGGGTATATAAGACACAGCCATGTCAGGTGCCCCCAGTAGGAAGGCAATACATAAATTATATTTATATACATGCAATGCAATATAATCAAAAATCAGTAGTTGCAAGCAAATATACCATAGAAGGATAACCCAATCAGGTTGTATGAAGAGGGGTTAGGCCCTAGGCCTTTACCAAGAGGGGAAGGAGGAAGGGAAAACTGTACTGCAGCTGTATTAGCACTCGAACATCTACATTTATGGTAGGTACAAAACTGTACTATGTTCATCGTGCATACAGCTGCAGTAATCACAGATGGGTAGAATCCCAAAGCTACGCACAGGGTGGTAGGCACTAGGTGGAACTGGGATGAGCCAGAATGCCCTGCAACACAGCAGTGGCAAAGCCTGCTCTAGTTTTGGAATATAAAGGCAGGTGGTAGTGTTTTGTGAAGGTATGCACAGAACTCCAAGTGGCTGCCTCCAAAATATCTTTGGTAGGAACTCCTCTGAGGAAGGCTGTAGAGGTAGCTGTGGCCCTGGTGGAGTGGGATCTGATGCCTGTAGGGACAGATTTTCCATGATAGGAGTAACAAAACCGTATGCAGTGGCCTATCCATTTTGAAATTGTCTGTTTGGTAACTGGCCTCCCTTGAGCTCCTACAGCATAGGACACAAAAAGTTGTTCTGATTTCCTGAAAGGCTTTGTTCTGTCCAAATAATAATGTAGCTGTCTATGGATGTCTAAGGAGTGTAGCAGCCTTTCCCCTTTGTTTTGAGGATTGGGGTAAAAGGTAGGTAAGTGTATGGCTTGATTTAAAGCTACCCTGGATACTACTTTAGGCATAAATGACGGGTTGGTTCGAAGGGAAACCCTGTCCTGATGTAAGATGAGAAAGGGCTGCACAGCCATGAGGGCTTGTAGTTCCGAAACCCTACAAGCTGAGGTAATGGCCAGAAGGAAAGCTGTTTTCCAGGACAAATATTGCAAATCTGTTGAGGCAGCTGGTTCAAAGGGAGGCAATGTTAATTTTTCTAGAATGTAATTAAGATCCCAGGCTGGCACTGGTTGTTTCCTTGGTGGTCTTATATGCTTAGCCCCTCTGAGGAACTGTCTTAAGAGTGGGTGAGAGAATACGGGTGGATCCGTGTTGAATTCTGCAGAAATGGTTGAGGCATGGATTTTTATGGAGGAAAATGAAAGTCCACTGGTTCAGCAGCTCAGCTAGATACTGTAATACCTGAGGCAAATTCAGTTTTCTAGGGTCCTGGCCTTTTTTCTCATTCCAAGAGCAAAACCGTTTCCATTTTGCGGAGTAAGCCTTTCTAGTAGATGGCCTTCTGGCCTCCAAAATGACATCCTGCACCTCTTTGGGGAGTAGAGTTTGTTGTAGTGTTAAGGAATTTTCCATGCAGCGAGATTGAGTGTTTTCAGCTGACTGTGAAGAGTTTTGTAGCTGTGCTGAGTCAGCAGAAGAGGCATTAGAGGTAGGGGCCAGGGAGGAGTATGTGTTAGGCTCCTCAGTAGTGGGTACCAGTGTTGTCTTGGCCAGTCTGGAGCAATCAGTACCATCTTTGGTCTGTCTGCTCTTGCTTTCAAGAGCACCTTGGGCAGAAGAGGCAGAGGTGGGAAAACGTAAACTGTCCATGCTGTCCAACTGAATGAAAGGGCGTCCACTCTCCAGGCCTTTGGATGAAAGGTCCTTGAACAAAACTTCTCCAATTGGTGATTCCTGTGGGAGGTGAAGAGATCTATGTCTGGCCTCCCCCATGCTTGGATTATCTTTGTAAACACTTGAGGATGCAACTTCCATTCGTGTGGATCTGTCATATTTCTGCTTGGATTGTCTGCCAGCGTGTTTTCCAAGCCTGGCAAGTACTGTGCTTGAAGTTCGATTTGCCATTCCAGGGCCAAGTTCCAAAGTGTCATGGCTAGTCTGCACAGGGGGTATGAATGTGTTCCTCCTTGTTTGTTTATGTACCACATTACTGTGGTGTTGTCTGTTCTTATCAATAATTGTCCTGGATGCAGGAGGTCCTTGAAAGCTGTAATTGCATTTATCACTGTTAGCATTTCTTTTTGATTGATGTGAAGGTGCTTTTCCTTTTGGGACCATTTGCCCTGAATGCACCTGTCTGTCATGTGCACCCCCCAGGCGTAATCTGAGGCGTCTGTTGTGATGACTTGATTTGCTTGAGGCTTGCAGAATGGAAGACCTGTGTTTGTTTGACATGCTTGGGCCCACCATAGAAATTCCTTTTGCAAACGTGGAATTATTGGTATTATTGTTTCCAAACTGTGGCTGTGTTGAGACCATAGGTTTTTTAGGTACCACTGAAGTTTCCTCATATGCAACTTTGCACATGGGATTAAAAGAATGCAAGATGCCATGAAGCCCAGAGCCTGCAGGATTTTCCTTGCAGTAAGCCTGGTACAATTTGCTAGTGTTTTGAAGTACTGAGTTAGTTGCCCCTGTTTTTCTGGCGTAAGATAGGCCCATCTGGGTGTTTGCGTCCAAGTTGGCACCCAGGAAAGTTATTTTCTGAGATGGTGTTAGCCTGGATTTCTCTTGGTTGATTGTGTATCCCAGAGAATTCAGTAACCGTGTTGCATAAGCCAGATGTTCCAGAAGTATGTGCTTGCTGTCCGCTTGGATCAGGCAGTCGTCCAAATAAGGGTAAATTTGTATCCTTTGAAGTCTGCAGTGGGCAATTACTGATGCCAGGCATTTCGTGAATACTCTGGGCGCAGTAGATAAGCCAAAGGGCAATGCAGAGAATTGATAGTGGATTGAACCTGCAAGAAATCTGAGGTATCTTCTCCAGCTTTGTCTGATTGGGACATGCAGGTATGCCTCCTTGAGGTCCAATGTTACCAGCCAAAACTCCTTGCCCAGCATGGGAAGAAGCTGCTGTAATGTGAGCATCTTGAATTTTGGTACGAGTAAGAATGTGTTTAGGATGGATAAGTCCAAAATGGGTCTCCAGTCGGTTCCTTTCCTTGGTACCAGAAATAGCCTGGAATAAAACCTTGACCTTGTTCGTGAGTAGGTACCTCTTGAATAGCTTTCATGTCTATGAGCTTTGAAATTTGTAGTTGTGCCTCTGCCCTTTGATTGTGTGGCAGGTTTGGCATGCCTCTCATTTTTGGGAGAGTGTGAAAATGAAACCTGTAGCCTCTGTTTATAATGTCCAGGATCCATTTGCCTGTTGTGACAATATGCCAATTTCTTGTAAATAATGCCAGCTTTCCTCCCAAGGGTGCTGCCAGCTGATACTTGCTTGGCATGGAAAGGAGGAAGTCATTGGGTTTGTTTCCTGTATTGCTGTGCACTGTCTTCGCCACCTCTTGGTGCTGGAGTTTGCCATTGCCTGCCTCTATATGATCCTTGTGATTGCCCTCTGCCCCTTCTGCGCCTGTATCTACCTCTTTGGGGCTTGTCCGTGGCTGGAAAAGACCAGTTTTTAGAAGGCCAATTTCTGCTAAAACGTGGTGGTTGAACCTGTAGAAAAGCTTTGACTGTTTGCATAGATTTGGCTTTTTCTTCCATTTTCCGTAGTATCTCCTCAGCATTAGTACCAAATAGCACATCCTTTTGTAAAGGAGCATCTAGTAGGTTAGCTTTCACATGATCAGGCAAGATTTGTTCCCTAAGCCATGCATGTCTACGAATGACTGATCCTGTAACAGCAGCTCTACTTGAGGCCTCTAGGGCATCATAGCCACATTGTAAGGTGTGTTTACCCACTTGTTCTGCACTATGCATCATATCCTGCAACTCCTTCAAATCTGGTCGTTCAGGTTGAGACATTTTATTTCTTAATTGTGATAACAGAAACTGCTGATATTTAAGCATATGAAACTGACAATTTAAGGCCCTCATGGCTAGGGTGGCCGAGGTATATACCTTTTTTCCCCACCTTTCTAAGGATCTTGACTCTCTTCGAAGGTAGTGGATTCTTAGCAGTAGAGGCCTTCATTCCCTTGGGGCCTTGAGAAATGGTTTCAGGGTCAGCATTATGGCTTTTGTAAAGAAATTGTTGAGAGTTAGGAACTCTGTAGTACCTATCAGGCTTGAGTGGGGCAGGAGGCAGGGAATCCGGATTAAGGCAAGCCTCCGAATAAACATCATCAAGTACGTCCAAGACAGGAGGTATCGCCAGAGGTCTGTGTTGAGGTAACAAAAGAAATTCCCTAAGTCTTGTCTTGGAATCAGAAAGGTCTTGGCCTTCCCAATGGAAGTGTTCCCTCAAGGTGTGCAAGGTTTCCCCAAAAGAAAAATCCTCAGGAGGAGATACAGAAGGAATGGACCGCTCTGCATCAGAATCTTCAAAAGGGGAGTAAGAGTGTTCCTCTACCTCAGAATGTTCTGAAAAAATGGAGCCCTGATCAGAAGAGGGAGAATCTTCCTCCACTCTGGGTCTCTTGTCTTGAGGGGGTTGGGAACCCCTGATAAGAGTAATTAAATCTTCAGCCATTTTAAGCATCTGCTTTTTAGGCATCGGGCCTGGGGATGGGCCCTGTGCAACAGGCCTCTTGGGATGCCTGGCTGATTTGGACTTAGTAAAGCCCTAATGGAAAAGGAAGATGAGGGTCTAAAGACACCATGGGTGGAAGTGGACCTGTCCACATTAGGAGGCTCAACGCTCACAGTGGCTTCGGTGGTTGTAGTCTGGGTATGGGCCGAGGTACCTGCGGTCTCGGTTACAGAAGACACCGCCAAAGAAGTGTCGTCGGTAGTCAGGGACTGCATAGGCATCTCGCTGAGAACTGGACCACGTGTAGCCGGTTTTGGCGTGGTGTCGGTGGGGACTGCGGACTTCGCGTGTCGGTCCTTGTCCTTGCGTTTTTTGGACAAAACGGTAGTCGGAGTCTCCGACGACATTTTATAATCAAAGGCTATACCAAAAAAGTGTTGGGCGAACTCCGCCCGACGCTTAATAGTGCGTTTATTGAAAGTAGCGCAAAAGCGACAGCCCGAGACGTCGTGGTCTGGGCCTAAACAAGGTATGCAGAGGGAATGGAAATCCTTATGCGGTATTTGCTTCCCACAAGAAATACAATTGTTAACTTTTTCTGACATCGGTCTGAGGCAAGAAAAGTTTCCCCAACGGGGTACTTAGCTTTAATGAAGACTTCGGTTTCCAATTTTCCGTAAATTCAGGAGCTGGCCGACCGGCACTTGCGAACTGCTTCTGCTTCGGGCACCGCGCGGCAAAAAAGACTGAAGAAAATGGCGTCGGCTGTGTCTTATATACCCCTGCCTCACTGACGTCAGGAAAGAGAGCGACAGCAACCGACGCCGGACCTAGACTTTGGAATTCGGCCGACCGAGGGACCGCCTGACGGCAGAAAACCCATCTGTGATTACTGCAGCTGTATGCACGATGAACATCTAGTCTTAGCTCCTTTAGGTTCCTGTGTAATGACCTCTGGGTCTGCAGCAGGACTTCTGTACAGGTATTTGTGAGAATGTGGTACTCTGTAATACCTGTCAGGTTTACTGGGAGCAGGTGGGAGAGCATCAGGGGCTAAGCTGGATGCATGGAAAACATCATCTACCACTTCTAAAATAGGGGGGATGGCCAGGGGTCTGTACTGGGGCAGGTCCAGAAACTCTCTAAGTCTTTTCTTAGACTGGGGGAAATCCAGAGATTCCCACTGGAAATGTTTCCAGAGGGTGTTAAGGGTTTCCCCAAAGGAAAAGGTCTTCTGGTGGGGAGGGAGAAGGAATGAATTCCTCTGCATCTGAATCCTCATAAGTAGTCAGAGGTTCTTGTTCCTCTTCAAAATCTGAAAAGTCATATTCCTCAGAACCCTGTTCTGTCATAATTTCAGCAGAAGGATGTCTTTTCCTTTTAGAAGTTGTGGCCTGACTACCCCTGATAAGGGAGATGAGATCCTCCACCATTTTAAGCATTTGTGTTTGGGGTGGTGGAGCAGGAGCAAGATGGTAACTAGATGCAGATTTTCTAGGAGTGGCCTGGTTTCTATGCCCAAGAGTTTCCGTCGGTCTGAGAGAAATGGTAGTCGGATGAGAAGACATCATTTTATGTCTAGATTCGGTAGTGTGAGAGGCCTCCTCAGAAGCTGGTGCCTGCGTCGCAGCTCCAGATCCAACAGAGGCAGACACAGCCATAGACTCGGAAGACAAAGAAGATTTCTACGGCATACCGGACTCTGAAAGGGTCTCGGTAGAGGCCTGCGTAGATATCGAATCGGGCATCAGCTGCTGCGAAAATTCCTCACTGAATTCCAGAGAACTGACAACCTGCTTAGCGGTAGAGTCATCGGAAGGCTTAGCCTGTGTGGTCTGCCTCTATCTTTATCTCTGCATTTTTTCAGAATGTCCACGGAGTGTTGGCTGATGGACGCCATTTCGGAATGTGAAGACAGAAGACAGAAATACCTGTCTACAGTAAGAGCTCTTCGGCGAATGGTTCTCATGTTAAAGTGGGCAGAGAACCGGCAACGGGGGACGACGTGGTCTGGGCCTAAACAAGTGACGCAGTATGAATGGAAGCCTTAGTGTGGGATCTGCTTTCCACAGGTGATACAATTGTTAACTTTTTCAGACATCGGTTAGTGCAAGAAAAAAGGGTCCCCAACGGGGTACTTCGCTTTAGACGTTTTCAGCTGAAATTCAAACTCTGGTAGCAACCGATCAGCACTCTTGCGAACTGCTTCTGCTATGGGCTCCATGGCAAGAAAGACTGATGAAATGGCATTTGCTGCTTTGCTTTACAGCACTGACAACCTGACGTCAGACTAGAGGCGACTGCAGCAGACGCAGAAAAACATTGACTCTGGTATTTGGGCCAGCCAAGGGCCATCACAACAGGGATAACCCAAAGATAATGACTGCAATAGTGAAACATGAAGAACATCATGGAATGAGAGTCCTGGGAAATGGTTGGGGATATATAGCAGGCTACAACCTGAATCGCTGTCTTACCTACTGTTAGTTGTACATGAAGTATCTTCAATGCATTATGCTGGGCTACTAGTCTGGATGTGTGCACATCCTTTATGAATATGGAGACTCCACCACCTCTGGAGCTTTCGTCCATGTTTCGGGGCCGAAAGGTATGGAATGACTTATAGCCTGGTAAGCTTAGGGGTGCTTTCTGCTGCTTTAAACAAGGTCTCTGTTACAGCCCAAATGTCGATGTTCTCCACTTTGAGGAGTGCTTCGAGCGAGTGCATCTTGAGATTTAGATTTCTAGCGTTGAGCAACATGACCCTCAGACTGCACTTATTTATATAGCTGTTATGGTAGTAATTTGGTCTTTGGAACACTGCCTAAAAAAGGCACTATAGGGGTGGCAAGAGCCTTAGCCAGTATCCGGAAACCTTCCCTTTTTGGAATGTATTTTTGTCTACGTCCCTGTTGCCTGTTCCTCCCTATCCTATCCATTTTACATTAGCATGTCCAGGACCCTTTTGCACTGCATGGTTACTGACACCAGATTTGCATTTTTTTTTCTTCTTAGCCTACTGCCTGCTGTAGCCGAGGAAAACATATCACATTAAACTTAAAAGAACTGAAGAACTTCTGTGGTGCGGCATTCCCATCTGCCATTGGCCATCCAGCACCCTAAAGGAAAAAGCATCAAAGATATTGTTTTAATACAAGAAAAAAAAGCAAAATAGAACTTTCATGTTGCTTTAACCACCTGAAGGAAAGTAGGGGCACTACAGTTCTTTTTTACCTTACCTGTTTCTAATTTAGCATTTAACTGTGTCCCTGGAAAGCACACAGCACTGAGGACTCCCCCTTCCCCTGGGCTTGTTCTAACCCTTTCTTAGTAACTAAATACCATGGATGTACATTTTTCTTCCCATCACTATATTCACTACTACTCCACTCCTCAAACCGGCAAGCTTCCTATCAGTCTAAGCTTATGCTTTTTCTAATTATAACAAGAGAAAACTAAAATTAAACAACTACATTTATATATCAACACTGTTTTTCTCTTGTTGCTACATCATAGTGAGTCAGCCCACTCCATTCCTCTACCCTATCCCCAATTCCCGCCTGCCGCCACTACTTCTAAACTTATACACACAAGACTTGCCCAATAACTCCAACCTCCTATCAGAATATCTGACTAATTATTCCAGTTATTCTCAACAGCTAATAACTTCCATCCAACACTGCCTAGTCAGTCCATACTTGCACCAAGGCCCCACAAGCATACTCTGCTTATTAAAAATGCTTCTAATACTCTGTCTCACCACTTGACTATTAATCCTCACACAGGCCACATCACCATCTGCTCAAATCCCAACTAATTAACACTCACCAGCTACCTCCACCTCCACACACCTCTCTCAACATTGCAGCTTTACTAATATCTCCCCCAAGTTTAACAACACCTTAACACCATACTTGGCTCCTAAATTCCTTACCACTCCAAATATTAAACCACACCTTAAACCACTTACAACTGTTGACACAAAAATACACTTTACTATGCACCTAAATTATAACCAAACTACAATAATGTGGAGACATCCACCAAAATCCTGTTCCTCACCGCAGCTTAAACCCCAACACATCCTAACAATCTAAATATAATGACTTTAAATCTTAGAATCCTATGTACCAAAATAGCCCCTTCCATGCCTGGATTGACTGGTACAAGCCAGATATCATAGCTCTAACTGAAATACAGCTAAATTCAATGGTAAAAGACTGTGAAATCTTAACCCCAACTTTATAGGTTCATAGGTTTATACTAGGCTATCTGCCCTAAGGCATTTATAAGCCTAGCCCAAATTTTTGTGGCTTACGCCACCCCTTATATGAAATAATACTGTGCCCATTAGTTTGGTGTGCCTCTGTCCAGCAGTGACACAGAGATGATTCCCGGGGTAAACCTACGATCTCCCATCCACAGGTCAAGATTTCTCTTGAACAGAGTCAGCGAGGTGCTCTGCCTCACATGGACCGGGATTTTATTCCACAGCATAGGGAGTCTCTGAGTGATAAATCTATCCCTCCAGCACGTCCTATTTATATCCGTGCTAAGGTTTAAGTCACTTGCTCTAGTGGTTTTGGTGGATTTGGATTTTGAGGTGGAGCATGTCCATTAATTCGCCGTTGGACATGGCCTTGTATGTCAGGCACATGTCACCTGTGAGCAGACGGTATGCGACTGAATAGAGCTGGAGTTTCTTCAATCTGGCAGCATATGACAGATTTTGGAGTCCCTTTATCCTTTTGGTGAGGAACTTTTGGGGTCTCTCCAATTGCTGCAGATGTCGGGTGAGATACATCCCGAATGGGGCATTGTACTCGATCATTGGTCTGATAAGTGAAGAGTACAGGGAACAATGACCTCACTAGATCTGGATGTGAATCCCTTCATGATCAGGTGGGCAATGTAGAAGGTCTTTCTAACCACTTTAGCAACGTGAGTGTCAAAAGAAAGGCCACTGTCAACCTGGGTCCCCAGGTCCCTGATAACCTCTTCTGTGCTTAGTGGATTGCCACCTATATGGTAGCTTGGGGTTACCTTGTTTTTCCCGAAGGGTATGACTATACACCTTTTGGCGTTCAACTTCAGGCCATGGCTCTGGCACCAGCTATCTGTTTCCGTGTGTCCCTTCTGAAGGATATCCGTGTCCGATGCACTTTCCACTATGGCCCAGTTTGCAGTCGCCAGCAAACTTTGTCAGCCAAAGTCCTCCCATGTTGGCCTGTACTTCTGAGAAGTAGATGCCGAACAATAGGGGCCAAGGACGAGCCCTGTGGGACACCACTTGTGACCGGCTTGGAGTCTGACATAGCGCCAGCAACTCTAACCCTGTGGGTTCTGTCCTTAAGCCAGTTTGCAACCCATCTTGTGACATATGGGTTTACATTTAAGCTGGTAAGTTTTTCTACAATACCCGAGTGGGGTATTGTGTCGAAAGCCTTTGCAAGGTCAAGGTAGGCTGTATGGACTGCCTTTCCCTCATCAATGGCCTTGGTGACGGTTTCGAAGACGTCGACCAAGTTCAAAAGGCATGATCTTCCCTTGACGAAGCCAAACTGGGTCGGGTCCAATGTCTGCAAGTCCCCTATATCTTTGTTTATGAGCTCCATTATGATCCTCTCCATAGCTTTGCAGACTAGACTTGTTAAGCTTATGGGGCGGTAATTACCAGGGTCCGTAGAGGCGCCGCCTTTGTGGAGTGGGACCACAGTTGCCATAAGCCACTCCTTGGGCACGTATCCTGTGGTAAGGCTGAGATTAAACAGCTGCCTTATGTGCGGGTTTAATTCCTCATTTAGCTCGTGTAGCACACAGCCGGGGACACCATCCGGTCCCATTGATGCTGTGTTTTTAGCTTTAGCTTTAGCTTTAGCATTGCCAGACTTGATAGAAACAATAAGAAAGGGGAAGAAGTCGCCCTACTTTACCCAGACACCTTGAATAGCTCACCTTTTACTCAAAGCATCCTCACTTTCAGGAACTTTAAGATACTTGTATCCTTTCTAAATCTTAATACAAGTCTCATAAAAAATGTTACAAAAACTTAAACCTTGCTCTACCTCAGCAGATAACCTCCCACCAGAGTATCTTAAATTAGCTGATGACTCTGTTGCCTATGCTATCAGTATTCTTATTAATGGATCTATATCTGAATCTAAAGTTGTCTACATCTTGAAAGTGTCGCACATTATTTCTATCCATAAAGGGGAAAGTTCTAATGAGCTAACTAACTTCCGACCTATAGCCATTCTCTTTCCCATCTCCAAAATATTAGAAAAATACATTCACCTTCAACTAATGCAATACTTGCTACAAAACAATCTACCTATCCATACCCAACATGGTTTCAGTCCAGGTCATAGCACTTCCACGGCCCTCCTATCCTTCACTGACATTGTGAATAGTGCTAGAGATGGAGGTAATCTTGTATCGGCTTTATTTCACAACTCATCAAAAGCCTTCAGCACTGCATCACATATGATACCCCTGGCTAGGCTCATCAACCTAGGACTTGCACTTTACAACATTCAATAGTTTCACAGCTACCTAAACAATCAAAAACAAGCAGCAAAATGGTTAAATACCATCTCGCCCTTTCTCCATACCCCTACAGGAGTCCCACAGGGTTCCATCCTTGGCCCCTTACTCTTTAATATTTTTACATACAACATGAAAACTTCTTCATTCCTAGGAACACTCAAACAATATGAGGATGACGTAGCAATCATCTGCACCTCTCCATATTTTTCTGAACTTCACTCCATCATGCAGCACATCAAAACCTGGCACACTAACTCTCATCTTTTTCTTAACCCTAAAAAAAACTAAACACCTACTGTTTATGCCAAGACATCACTCTCTTGACATAAATCAGTTTAAAACCAATCCGCATACAACACTGTTATTGAAATAGTCCAGCACAATAAACTGCTAGGAGCTGTTATTGACAATCAACTTAAGTTTGATCTCCACATCCAACATAATATTAAGAAAACTCATCAGAAACTAGGCATCCTTTATAGGAACAAACGCTTCCTGAACTCAGCGACCAGAATCACCTTCGCCAAAACCTTCCTCTTACCCTCCCCACTATATGGCACCACAATTCTCACCAACCCACAGTCCAACATCAGATCCAAAATGGAATGTTGCTACAATAAAGTGGCCATGTTTGTCGCTAACTCACAGACTGTTACACACCATTGTAGAGCATTACATCTGCTACAATGGCTTGAACTCCCTAACCACCTACATTATGCCTAACTCTTAGCCTTACACAATATCATTTATAAAAACTTAGCATGCCCAGCCATCACTCATACAGTGAATCCTTACACACACACCCCCAGCAGAACCTTAAGATCTGAAGACAAACAGCTCCAAGCCATTTTCAATCCCTCAAAAGTACCTGGACAAAGCTTATATTGTTACTCTGTAGCTAAACTCTAGAACTCTATCCACCTAACCACAAGGGCTACTACTAACCAAGAAGCCTTCAAAACCTCCCTAAAATAACCTCTAAACTATAAGTGGATATGCTCGTGCTACAATCCTGGCTAAAATTTACCTTACGGTCTCCATCCTTGACTAACCTACTTCTGGCTAAACTTAGCTTTCACATCTCCCCCCAGATTAAGATTGTTGCAGAACAGCACCAACCCCTTCTAGTATAACATTACATCCCTAACCAAAAAAGAGGCATTAGCACATACAAATTCAGCTCTAGCCAAGGAGGAGCCTACAGCTGCCTTTGTCCAGTCCACTACACAGCAAAAAAGGGCAGGGGAGAAGGAGGGAGGGATGGGTGAAGACAAATGAAAAGCAACAACTCAAATGGAACATTATGGTAAGCACATAACTTCTTTATCTGAAGTTGTTTTCATTTGATCTTCAACCTGTGAGAAAGAGTCCCTAGCTACCATAACCTTGGGAGGCCCTCATGGAAGAATGTTCCAGAACACTACTGAGCCAAAAGATGCCCTGCTCTTGGAAAGAATATCCAGCTTGTAGTGGGAAATATAGGTACGTGAAGAGGACCAGGTAGCAGCAGAAAGTACAGTTTTGTACCTACCATAAATGTAGATGTCCGATAGGTATGCATCTGCAGTCATAACATATGGGTTGTCCTGCCTCAGGCAGCCCTTCGGTCGGCCGGATTCCAAAGTCTGGGTCTGGCCTCGGCTGATGTCGCACTTTCCCCGACGTCAGAGCGTCTGGGGTATAAAAGCATCAGCCGACGCCATTTTCCTCAGTGTTTCTTGCCCCAGATGCCAGGTGCCCTCTAGGAAGGACAAATTTGGAGGAATGCAATAAATTCCAAACATTTTTCAAAATATATACATATATATACAAACAAATACACCATAATAGATCCCCCAGCTAGCTAATGGAGGGGTAAGCACCCTAGGAATACCATATAGGGGAAGGAGGGAGGGTAAACCTGACTGCAGATGCATACCTATCGGACATCTACATTTATGGTAGGTACAAAACTGTACTATGTCCTTCAAGGATGCATCTGCAGTCATAACATATGGGTAGAATACCATAGCCAATCTGGGGGAGGAGGTACTAAGAAAAGGATGGTGTAGTTAAGATACCCTGCAGGACTGCTGTAGCAAAACCTGCTCTGGATCTGGAGTATAAAGGTAAATTGTAATGTTTGGCAAATGTATGCACGGAGCTCCATGTAGCAGCTTCTAAAATGTCCTTGGTAGCCACCCCTCTTAGGAAGGCTGTAGTGGTGGCTGTGGCCCTCGTGGAATGAGGCCTAATGTTTGCAGGAACAGTCTTTCCATGAAAGGAGTAACAAAATCGAATGCAATTTCCTATCCACTTTGAAATTGTCTGTTTGGAAATTGCTTTTCCTTGTACCCCAGCAGCATATGCTACAAGGAGTTGGTCAGTCTTTCTGTAACTTTTAGTTCTGTCCAAGTAGTAGTGTAGTTGTCTGTGTATATCCAGAGTGTGTAGAAGTTTTTCCCCTTTATTTTGTGGATTTGGGAAGAATGTAGGCAAGTGAATAGCTTGGTTCAAGGATACCCTAGATACCACCTTTGGCATGAAAGTAGGATTGGTTCTCAATGAAACTCTGTCCTGATGGAAGATAAGAAATGGCTGTACTGCCATTAAAGCTTGCAACTCAGATACTCTTCTTGCTGAAGTTATGGCCAGAAGGAATGCAGTTTTCCAGGACAGAAACTGTAGATCCGCCGATGCTGCTGGTTCAAAGGGAGGAAGTGTTAGTTTCTCCAGCACGAGGTTGAGATCCCAAGTAGGTAAAGGTGGTTTCCTTGGAGGATTGATGTTTTTGATTCCTCTCAGAAATTGCCTGAGGAGAGGATGCAAGAAGATAGGTGGATCAACATTGTATTCTGCTGAAATTGCTGAGGCATGAATCTTAATGGAAGAATAGGACAGGCCATTGTGGAACAATTCTGCTAAGTATTCCAGAATGTGTGCCATGCTCGCCACTGTCACATCTAAGCCTTTTGTTGTGTTCCAAATGAGAAATCTTTTCCATTTTGCTGAGTATGTCTTCCTTGTGGAAGGTCTGAGCTTCCCTAATAATGTCCTTTACTCTCTGTGATAAGTTATTTTGAGGGGGGTTTATGGAATTTTCCAGGCAGTTAGCTGCAAAGTTTTCAAGTTGGGATGCATGATCTTGAAATTGTTCTGCGTCAAAAGAAGTGGCCATAGGGGGAGAGGCCACGGTTTCGTCTGTGACATGCTCCTCAATAGTGGGTACCAGTGCTGCCTTGGCCAGTCTGGAGCTATCAGAATCACTCTTGGCTGTTCTGCTCTGATCTTCAGTAAAACATTGGACATTAATGGGAGAGGTGGGAAGGCATAAACTTTTAGAGCTTTCCAGCTGAAAGAGAGAGAGTCCACCCTCCAAGCTTGTGGGTGGTATGCCCTTGAGCAGAATGTCTTCAGTTGATGATTGTGGGGAGGCAACAGATCTATCTCCGGCTTCCCCATGCTTGTGTTATGAGTAGAAAGATGTCTGGGTGCAGCATCCATTCGTGTGCATCCATGGTAGTTCTGCTTAAGCTGTCTGCCAGTGCATTTTCTTTCCCTGGCACAAACTGGGACTGTAGTTGGATATTGAGTTTCAAACATAGTTCCCATAAATTCATGGCCAGCCTGCATAGAGGGTAGGAATGAGTGCCTCCTTGCTTGTTTATGTACCACATGACTGTGGTGTTGTCTGTCCTTATTAACAGGTGGCCTTGATGGAGGAAAGGTTTGAAGGCCTCGATTGCGTGTATCACTGCCAGCATTTCCTTTTGGTTTATGTGCATGCGCAGCTGCCCTTGAGACCATAGTCCTTGGATACATCTGCCCTCCATGTGTGCTCCCCATCCTCGGTCTGAAGCGTCCGTGGTGATGGTTTGTTTTGTTTTTGGTTTGTTGAAAGGCAACCCTCTGTTGGACTGGCAGGCTTGAGCCCACCACAGAAATTCCTTTTGAAGGCATGGAATGATTGGTATCAAAGTTTCCAAACTGTGACTGTGCTGAGACCATACACTCCTTAGGTACCATTGTAATTTTCTCATATGCAGCCTGGCTTGTGGAATCAGAATTATGCAGGATGCCATGTAACCCAGGGCCTGCAGGATTTTCCTTGCAGTTAGCTGAGTTTGTCTTGTCAGATTCAAGAAGTAATCCGGAAGTCGTTTTTGTTTTTCTTCCCAAGGCCTGTAATAGGTGGATGGCATAGTCCAAGTCCTTTATCAAATTTTCCTTGTTGTCCGCTTGTATAAGGCAGTCATCCAGATATGGGTAGATTTGAATCCCCTGAAGTCTGCAGTGTGTAATTACTGATGCCAGGCATTTCGTGAATACTCTGGGCGCAGTAGATAAGCCAAAGGGCAATGCTGAGAATTGATAATGCTCTGATCCTGCAAGAAATCTGAGGTGTCTTCTGCGACTTTGCCGAATAGGGACATGCAGGTATGCCTCCTTGAGATCTAGAGTCACCAGCCAAGACTCCTTGTCCAGCATGGGAAGAAGTTGCTGTAGGGTCAGCATCTTGAATTTTGGCACAATGAGGTAAGTATTCAGTGCGGACAGGTCGAGGATAGGCCTCCACTGATTTTCTTTTCTTGGAACAAGGAATAATCTGGAGTAAAATCCTTGGCCTTGTTCTGAAAGAGGTACCTTTTCTATGGCTTTCATTTGTATTAAGTTGTTGATCTGCTTTAAAGCCTCTGCCCTCTGATTTGGTGGCAGGTTTGGCATTCCGTTTCTTCTTGGCAAAGTGTGGAAGTGGAACCTGTATCCTTTGTCTATTATTTGCAGTGTCCATGTGTTCCTTGTAATGTAATGCCAGTTTTTTGAGAATAAAGAAAGCTTTCCGCCCAATGGTGCTTCCAATTGAGCCCTGGTCGGCAGAATCAAAGGAAAGTCATTGAGTCTGTCCAGGTGTACTAGTTGTTGTTGCTGTTCCTGCACTACCTCTCTGGTTGGTAGGCTGCCACTGAAGGCCTCTGTAGGAGCCTCTAGCTTGCCCTCTACCTCTGGGACGCCTGTTCCTGCCCCTCTGGGATCTGTCAGAGTCTGGAAAGGACCAATTCTTAGTAGGCCAGTTTCTGCTGAATCTCGGTGGTTGTACTTGCAGAAAGTCCTTAACTGTTTGCACAGATTTTGCCTTTTCTTCAAACTTCTTTAAGACCTCCTGAGCCGAGGAACCAAATAATTTTTGTTTTTCCATTGGAGCATCCAGGAGTTTAGCTTTAACATGGTCTGGTAAAGATTGTTCCTTCAACCAGGCATGCCTACGAATAACCGCCCCAGTCATAGCTGACCTACACGAAGCTTCCAGTGCATCATAACCACACTGCAAAAAATGATTACTAACCTGCTGTGAGTTATGTACCAGATCCTGAAGGGATTTACGGTCAAGGGGTTCAGAAGAGGAAAGCTTCTTATACAATTCATCTAACAAATACTCTTGGTACTGTATCATATGAAATTGACAATTTAATGCCCTCATGGAAAGAGTAGCCAAAGTATATACCTTCTTTCCCCATCTCTCTAAAGCTCTAGACTCCCTTTCAGAAGGTAGAGGATTTTTGGCAGTGGCAGCTGCAACCCCTTTTGGGCCCTGAGAAATAGTATCTGGGTCTGCAGAATGGGCCTTGTACAGATGTAGATGAGAATCCGGGACCCTGTAGTATCTATCAGGTTTGGCAGGAGCCGGAGGGAGAGAATCAGGAGCTGTACTAACATCATTGTACACATCATCAATAACATTCAAAACAGGAGGTATAGCCAAGGGCCTATGCTGAGGTAAATGTAAAAAGGTCCTTAATCTCTTTCTAGAATCAGAAAATTCCTGACCCTGCCATTGAAAATGTTCTCTCATAGAGTGTAGTGTCTCACCAAAGGAAAACTCTTCAGGAGGGGAGGCCGAAGGGATTGATTCTTCAGCATCATAATCCTCGTAGGCCTAATAAGCCTCCTCCTGGTGATCTGACAACACAGATCCATCCGTAGACTCATCTGAAGAGTGCTGGTCAGAGGGCTCAGTCCTGGGCCTTTTGTCTGGTGGTGGTTGAGAGCCCCTGTCCGGGTGAGGCTGAAAACCTCTAATTAAAGAGATAAGATCCTCTGCAAGGCTGAGGATCTGAGAACTAGAAGAAGGTCTCTGAGAGGTAGTCTTGGGAGGCAAAGCTTTAGCAAGTTTAGCAGCTTTAGCCCTGGAAAAAGCCTTAATGGACATGGAAGCAGGAGGTCTGGCTGCACCATGTGCAGGAGTAGACTTGTCCAAAGGAATGGTGTCGGACATTTCCTGGACACTGGTTTCAGTAGGTAGCTCAGTAGCCGACTCAGCCGGGGCCTCCAGGGCCGTGGTGGTCGGTTGAGTGGATTCGGTTAAAGGAAGTACCGAGGACTCTGTTTCGGCCAAAACAGAGACACTCGTGGTAGGCCTAACCGTGGTTTCAGCTGAAACCGCGGGCCACGAGTGTCGGTCCTTGTCCTTCCGTTTTTTCACCAAATGCGAAGTCGGAGTCTCCGACGGAATCTTATATGCAAAATTAGCCCCAAAGAATTCCTCTGCAAACTCCGACCGACGTCTAAGAGTTCGTCGGTTGAAGGAAGCACAGGCTGAACAGGCCGAGACGTCGTGGTCTGGGCCTAAGCAAGGGAGGCAGTAAGAGTGGAAATCCTTATGAGGTATTTGTTTCCCACAAGTTAAACAATTATTTACTTTATCTGACATCGGCTGAGGCAAGAAAGAGTCCCCAACGGGGTACTTCGCCAAGTCTTCGGTAGCTGAATCACAGGAGCTGACCGACCGGCACTTGCGAACTGCTTCTGCTTCGGGCACCACGTGGCAAGAAAGACTGAGGAAAATGGCGTTGGCTGATGCTTTTATACCCCAGACGCTCTGACGTCGGGGAAAGTGCGACATCAGCTGAGGCCAGACCCAGACTTTGGAATCCGGCTGACCGAAGGGCTGCCTGAGGCAGGACAACCCATATGTTATGACTGCAGATGCATCCTTGAAGGACATCAGATATCAACAGGGAACCTAGACAAAAAAGCCGCAGAAGTCGATATTGATCTGGTGGAATACACACAGAAATCCAAGAGCCAGAGTAACCTTAGAAATAGGCATCCCCAGAGGAAGCTTACAGAAAGACACAAAAAGCTGACCTGACTTTCGCAAACTTTTGGTTCAATGCAAATAGAAATACAGCCTGTGTCTGTGAACATGAAGTAAGTGTAATTTGTATTCCCCTTTGTTCTGGTAATTCAGGAAGAAAACTGACAAATTAATAACCTGGTTAATGTTCGCTTCAGAAGCCACCTTTGATAAGAAGGATGGGTTAGTCCCAAGAGACGCACAGTCTTTATGAAAGACCAAATAAGGGGGCTTGACAGATAGTGCATGTAATTCAGAAACCCTCTTGCCTGCAGTAATAGCCACCAAAAAGGCAGTCTTCCAAGACAAGAATTGGAAATCAACCATGGCAGCTGGTTCAAATGGAGGAGAAACCAAGGCCTGTAAAACCAAAGTTAGATCCCAAAGAGGAGTAGGGTCCTTGATAGGAGGCTGAAGAAGAAAGGTACCCTTCAAAAAGGCCTTACACAGCTTGGACGAAGCCAAGGAAGCTGAATTCTCACCCACATGGAAATTAGAAATCACTGCCTACTAAACTTTAATAGTAGAAAAACTAGCCCCATTATTAAAAATATAGGCTAGAAAATCCAAAATGGCAAGAACTGGTGCTGTAAAAGCATCCAGATCGTGTTCAGAAGCCCAGATCGAAAAACTTTTCCACTTGCTGGAATAGATCTTCCTGGTAGAAGCCTTATGTGCTGCAATCAAGATATTTTTGAAAGGAGAAGAGAGCCAGGGAGTCCTGGCTATCAGGGAAACTGCAGCAGCCAAGCAGTGAGCTTCAGGCTGGCTAAATCTGGGTGAGGAACCCCTGACAGGTGTGTGATCAGATCCGGAACTGGATCCAGGGAGGACACACTAGATGAGACCTCAGAGTGGGGAGCCAAACTTGACGTGGCCAGAATGGGACAATGAGGATGACGGAGGTCCCCAACCACTGTGCTTTCTGAATAAACTTGGGGATCAAAGGAAGAGGAGGATAAGCATAAAGTAGACCGGAAGGGCCAAGCATGGACTACAGCATCTCTGGATGACTCCCTCGGAAGGGGGATCAGAGCGAAATACTTGCTGCACTTCGCGTTGAAAGGAGAGACGAAGAGATCACAGCAAAGATGGCCCCCCTTTTGGATGATCATGTCCACTACAGACTGATTCAGAGACCACTCATAAGGCAATAGAACAGATCTGCTGAGCCTGTCCGCTAGAATGGTGGATTTCCCTGGAATGTGCGTTGCCACGATAAAAGGGTTGGAAGAGATCGCCCACTCCCACAATCTCAAGGCCTTGCAGCAAAGGGGATAAGATCTAGTTCCCTCTTGTTTGTTGATGTACCAGACTACTGATATGTTGTCCGTTTGAATGGCAATCGCCCCGGTAGGAAGAAAGGTGTGTAGAGCTTGCAGCTCCAAAAGTACCACCCTCATCTCCAGGACACTGATATGCATACTGGTCTCCAAGGAAGGCCACATGCCTTGGACCGTCCGTCCCATGCAATGCCCCCCACCCAAGCAGGAAGGTGTCAGTGGTCACCGTGATCAAAGGGGAAGGAAGAACAAATGGGCAGCCCAAAAGAAGGTCTGGGGACTGAAGCCACCACTGAAAAGAGTCTTGGCAAACTTGGGACAACTAGACCTGATACAACAAAGGAAGATCGAGAAGGAACCATTGAACTGCTAAGGTCCGCTGAGGAATCCGCATGTGAAAAAGTGTCCGGTTGGTAGAAGGCTGATAGTGGCCACCATAGACCCAAAGACCCTAAGAACCATACTTGCAGGGGGAAGCTGGGCCTGAAGAATAGACTGTACATAAAGCTGAAGCTACAATAACCTGACTGGAGGTAGAAAGTATCCAACCAAGCCACTATGAAGTCCAACACCTGAACAGGTACTAGGTTTGACTTGGCAAGATTTGTTGATGCCCAGGGAAGGGGATAAGTGTAGAAAACAATCCCTGGCCTGAATCAGTCGATGCCTGGAGGGAGCAGAAAGGAGCCAATCATCCAGGTAGGGGGAAACCTGAAATCACTGCAGCCACAGGTGAGCCGCCACTACTTCCATCACTTTGGTAAACACCTGCGGGGCAGTCGTGGGTCCAAAGGGGAGCACTCTGAACTGAAAAAGATTGGGTCCCAGCCTGAAGGGGAGGAACTTTCTGGAGCATCTGTTCATCTTGATATGACAGTACGCATTCTGAAGGTCCACCACGCACATCCAGTCATTCATCTGCAGAAAGGGGAGAATGAACTGTAGGCTGACCATCCGAAACTTTACCTTGGCAATGGACAAGTTCAGGGCAGAGAGATCCAGGATGGGTCTAAAGTCCCCCGTTTTCTTTAGCACCAAAAAGAACCTGGAATAAATGCCTGATCCAGATTGGTTTGGGAGGACGGACTGGATAACTTGCTTTTTGAGCAGCCTGGTGATTTCTATGGCTGCATCCTCCTTTTGACCTGGTGGAACATCCATGTGGTGTTTTACCTGAGAGGAAGGATGAAGGAATGGGATGGAATAACCTCTGGATATTATTTGTAGCGCCCAATGATCATTCATGATGGACTCCCAGGCTGTTGGGTGCAGATAGAGATGCCCTCGACTGCCTCCGGAGAAAAGCAGCCAGGCAATCCCTCAGGATTGCTGAAAGGGTCTGTCCAAGAACGGATTTAGAGACCCCTGGTATTTCAGATCCCCTCTGCAATAAGGCCAGCATCTGTAATTTCCTCCTCTGCTCCTGGGGGAAGACGACCCCAGAGCATCCTGGGAAAAACCCTGAGACTTCCGAAACCACATCTTCTTGACTCCACACGGATTCCTAGAAAATGATCTTTGTACAGTAGAGAAGCGGATCCCTATGACAGCAAGGTTTTCCCACCTTTCTCTCTCTGGGTCAGAGTGTCACAAACAGTTTTGTCAAACAAAGTTGAGCTGTAAAAGGGAGCATTCGTGAATGACTTCTTGAAAGGTTCAAAAAGGCACAAAGCCAGAGCAAGGTGTGCCGCCTAATAGCAACGCCCATCTCGGCAGCCTTAGAGGCATCCTCAGTCGCATGAGAAAGCAGCCTCAAGGACACGTTAAAAATGGCAGTTATGGTGGCCATGCAGGAGGAGAAAACCTCCTCCACCTCTGCCGACATGGACCCCAGGGCAGACTCAGTGACCTCCTTAACCAGGTTCCTTTGCAGTCCGACAACAACGGCCAAATAATTCAGCACACGCAGAGCAAACGTGGCTGAAGCATACACCCATTTCCCAAAGTGGTCCATCTCCCTAGACTCTCTTGTCTGGAGGAAGGGACGAAGAGCTCTCCTGGGCCTGATCCTTCTTGGTGGCTGCTGCAACCACCATGGAATCAACTGGATAACACTTTGAACGATGGGGCCTGTTCGATGGAGCACTGAGAACCTTGTCCAGGTGCTTCGGGATGGGCTCAACTGTGTCCGGTTCCTTCCACACCCTACTAGAAATTAAATCCACCAAGGGATCCGCGGGGGGGGGGGGGACACCCAAGAAGTAGGAGGTGCTCTGTTAAACGCCTCCAGGAATACAGACTCATCAGGGTTGGGCTTGAGGGTAGACCACCCACCTCTCTGGCATAGGATTTCCATTATATCCCCAAATGAGACATCATCAGGTGGTGACTGAAGTGAGCCCTCCCCTTCAAGTCTGCATAATCAGTGAGAGACTCCGGTGGGAAGTCTAAGTGCCTCCTCTTGCACATATGCTTCCGAGGGCCTCCTCAGGGGAAAACTCTTGGGAGGACTCAGAAAGCTCAGGGGATTCCTGAAGAGGAACCTCTTGAGGCGGTCTGGCAATAGGTTGTCCCTGAGGGAGCAGGACAGAAGACTCTGGCTGAGAAACAGAAGGAGCCAGGGCAGAATTGAAGTGTCAAGACTCTCGAAGGAGCCAAGAGGACCCTCTCCACCACCTTGAATGCTGAAAGCATGTGGATCCCAGAAGGCAGTGCAGATGAAAACATCGGCGTTGGAACCTGCCAGGCCACTGCCCCCAGTGCCGAGGGGGGAGTCCGAGCTGAGCTTCCCAGCATCAAAGCCTCGAGGGGAAGGGACAACTCTGACAGCCTCACAGTTGGTGCCAGCCTCTCAGAGCCAATGCCAAAGCTACAACTCCAGGAGTCAGTCTGTTCAGACAATATCAGAGTGGAACCACTCAAAAGTAAATTTTGGCGTCAAGGTGCAAGGGACCATTGGTGCAAATGCCTCAACACACAGAAACCTCAGACCCAAAGCCTCTGAAGCTGAAGGTCGGATCAGGGAAGGAGATATCGGGAGGAAACCAGACTGTGTACTCACGGCTCCGGAGGGAGACAGAGCAGGCAAGACTCTCAGCTGAATCTGGGCTGAAGAAACTTCATCATCCTGTCCACCCCTCTGCTTCAGACAGGCTCTGAGTGGACTGGACAAAAGAAGCCACAGACTCTGGCTCGGAATGATGCTGAGGGGAAGCAGAGGCAGGGGACCTAGCCCTAGAACTCTCCGGCTCCGGGGAGAAGTGAGGGTATCTGAGCTGAACAGAACCCCATGCTAGTTCAGGCCTAAACTTAGAGGGCAGTTCTGCAGAGGAAGACCATTCAGGGGATCTCTTCCTCAGCCGATCCCGCTCCTTGTGTCAGACCCTTATTTCCGTACTCGTACTTCTTGGTGGGAGTTTGAGTCCCAGAAGCCGGGGGGGGGAGGCCTCGGTGGGAGGAGGAAGTAGGCCCTTCAGAATGGACTTATTCCTCCTAAGTGTGTGGGGGTTGAAGCCCGTGCAAATTGAGCAGAAGGAATCTAAATGGGAAACCCCCAAACACACCACGGAAAGAGTGTGAGCATCAGATGGAGGAATCTTATGCCCACACTCCATACACTTCTTGAACCCTGGCTTTGGAGTTTCGGCCATGTGAACAAGAAGAAAATCCAGACACATACACTCAAAGGAGAGAAGAAAGAAGAGAGAGTATAGGAGTAGTAGGAGGCTATTTCTTTTTCTAAACCGGAACGCCCAACCTGTGGATAGGAAAGGTAGAAGAAAAAGGGTTGTTAGAAGAAGAAAAAGGGAGATAAGACCCAAGAAACAAAGTTACTAGTAACGAAAAACCTTGGAGGAGCATGAAGCAAAGTGACCCGTGCTGCTCAGAATGAGCGGTAAACGAGATCTGAGGAGAGGAGAGGAGGGAGAGCGGGTCTTTGTGGTTAGGGGAGGAGCTTGGATTTTGGATCCGATGCTGGAGTATACGACCGAGTTGGATCAGTGCCAGATCCAAGTACTACAGGCTGAAAATCAAATGAAAACAACTTCAGATCAGGAGTATTGTAAAATGCATGTACATATTTTTTCTGTTAAGTTAGAGCTTTTCTTCCCGGGCCTCCACTGAACAGGGGTTCTTTGGACCTGGTCTGACTTTCCTGGTAAATAATTGTCAAATAAATAAATAAACTGAGGTATGAAGTATACAGAAATAAGAAAGGGGCAGAAAAGTCAACAATATGCTCCACAGGCAATGTCTTCCATGTTACTAGGTCCTTCTTTATCCACGTACATTTCTGGAATGCACTCATTTCCCTTCTTTCTCCGTGCCCTTTAGGTAAACTCAGCTGCTGCTGAACTACTATGCTTCTGTTGCAGGAATTCCATCTTCCATTTTGTTCTACTATCCATCTTACAACGGATTCTACCTTTTAGGAACCTCAGCAGCTTAGAAACAATTTACTTTAACTATGTTCTCTAAATGATGGCTTTACATCATCTTCATTATTTGAATCTTTTTTGCAATCAACTAGACTTGGTTCAACCACTCCATTATTGTGAAAATTAATTTACAGCCTTGCTATACTCTCTGTTATGCAGTATGATAGTGAAGTATTACTCATATGTAAGTACTAGACTAGCTGCCCATGTGGTCCATTTTAAGTCTTGCCAATTTCCCTTTTTGTGCTCCAATTAACATATCCATTAGGTTAGAGCTTGGCCTTGCCCATCCCAATGTCAATAATTGTGTATTACTCCTAATGAGAACTGAGGTAATGCCACAGATAATTTCAGGAGACCGTGCATTTAGGAGCCGCCTCTGCCCATCAGCAGTACAGGGGGCAATCCTGGGGTAAATTTTGTGTTTCTCATCCATAAATCCAAGTTGAGCTGGAATACAGACAGGAATAAACTTGGTTTTACATAGATGGGGTGTCTGTTCCACAGCAGTGGTATCCTCTATGAGATATACCTATCCCTCCAAACCATTTTGTTGATGTTGCAGAAGAGGCTTAGATCCCTAGACCGAGTATTTCTGATGTCATTTGACTTGCTGAAGAGCAGTAAATCCATCAGTAATGGGTTGGAAGATGCCTTGTATGCAAGACACAGGTCACCTCTTAGAAGTCTGTAGGAGATCACATATACTGACAGGGCTTTGAGTCGGTTCATATATAACATGCTGTTTAGGCCTTGCATCTTTTTAGTAAGGTTTCACTACGGGCATGCTAGTTGCTGCATGCGTTTGGACAGATACATGACAAAACAGCATTATATTCAATGACTAGCCTAATGAGGGCAATGAAAGAGGGATAATGACATTTCTAGATCTAGACACAATATCTTTCTTTATAAGTTGTGTAATACAGAAAGACTTTCTTACAACAATGGACATATGTTAGTCAAAAGTTAGGTTACTGTCCACACAGGTTCCCAAATCCTGAACAACTGGATCAACTCTCAAGGGCATATTGTCAATGTAGTAGTTCCTTGAGGTAGATGGTTTCCCAAAGGATGCAATAATGTATTTTTGGGTATTTAGAGTTTTAGTCCATAACTTTAAAACCAGTTATTTATTTGTGACATCCCTTCCTGTAGGATGGCCAAGACATTTGGGTATTCAGTAATTGCACCTAGCTTGCAGTCATCTCAAACTTAGTCAGACAGAACCCTTTGCCTATTGGTTTTTACTTCAGAAGTAGATGCCAAACAGAAGAAGTCTCAGCACAGAACCCTAGGGGGCTCCACTGGAGACTGGTCTCCCTGTTTTGAGTTCCTGTGTCCTGTCAACCACTTAGCAAACCTGCGGATGACACAGGGGTTTATTCTCAGTTTATCTAGCTTTTTTACTACAAATGAATGGGGAATTAAGTTAAATGCTTTGGCTAGGTCGAGGTATACTGTGTATACCATTCTGCCTTCATCCATTGCTTTGGTAACCTTTTAAACTAATTCACCAGGTTGAGTAACCATGACCTGCCCCTTGACGAATCTACACTGATGGAACCTCCAAACACTGGACCCATCTATGTCCTGATTGATTATTTCCATAAGTCTCTCCATGACTTTGCATATGAGGCTGGTCAGACTTACAGGTCTATGAAAGGTATTCCCTTATGCAAGGGAATGACTGTAGCAGTTTTCCATTAGTATGGTAGAGAATCTGTGTGGAGGCTGAGATTGAATTAGAAGTTATGTACCTACCATAACGTTCCATGTTAGTTGTCTTCTCTCGCCTTCTTTCTTGCTGGATGGGTTCGGAGCCGATCCTTGGCTCCGACTCGGCACTTGCTTTAGCTTGAGAACTCCTTTTACCAGCTCGAGGCAACCCTATATCCCATGATGCAAGGCGGAACTACCTCAGATCTCGTTTGATAGCTAACCTACCCTGCTAAGGACTAACCTAACATAATTTAGGAAACAAGTTCATAAAAGGAGTCCTCATATGAAGGCTAAGGAGGAAAACAACCTGATAGGAACTCTTCAAGATCTGTCCAGGCCAGGGGGTAGGAGGGAGGGACGCAAGAAAGAAGGCGAGAAGACAACTAACATGGAACGTTATGGTAGGTACATAACTTCTAAATGTTAAGTTGTCAATCTCGCCTTCATTCTTGCTGGATGGGACCGTGTCCCTAGCACCTGTATCCCGGGTGGCTCAATGGAACAGACTCTTGAGAACAGTGGAACCAAAACTGGCCCTATCTCTGGAGGCCAAGTCCAACTTGTAATGAGAGACAAAGGTATGAGGCGTGGCCCAAGTAGCTGCTGCACAAATAGTATCAATGGGTAGTCTATCCTGAAAAGCTGCAGAAGTGGATAGACTCCTGGTTGAGTGTGCTTTTGGTTTAAAAGACAGCTGCTTGCCTCTGAGAGAGTACACAAAGGAAATGGTGGAAGTCAACCATCTGGATAAGGTCACTTTAGAAACTGGAAGACCCATCCTGTTTTCTGCATAGGAGACAAATAATTGGTCCGATTTTCTGAATTGTTTAGTTCTATGCAAATAGTACCTGAGCTGACGATGGACATCCAAAAAATGAAGCTTCTGTTCAGCTCTGTCGGAATAGTTTGGGAAGAAGACTGGTAGATCTATAGATTGGTTAATATTGGTTTGAGACACAAATTTGGGGAGAAAGGAAGGGTTCGTTCTTAATGATACCCTGTCCTTATGAAAAACCAAGTAAGGGGAACGAATGCAGAGAGCTTGAATTTCGGAAACCCTTCTTGCTGAAGTGACAGCCAGTAAGAATATAGTTTTCCAGGTCAATAACTTCAAAGAACATGAAGCAGACGGCTCAAAGGGAGGTAGTATCAAGGATGCCAACATTAAGTTTAGATCCCATTGCGGAGGAGGATGCTTTATAGGCGGCTTTAGGAGAAAAACTCCTCTCAGAAAGGCCTTGCATAATCTATGAGACATAATGTTATTGTCATGCAAGCCAACATGATACTTGGAAATAGCAGCCAGTTGTACTTTAACTGTAGATGACGAGGATCCTGAATGAAAAACCTCCGCCAGGAAATCTAAAACAGAATGTACAGGAGCAGTAAAGGGATCAATATTCCTGGAATTTGCCCAAATAGAAAAACGTCGCCACTTGCTAGCATAAACAGTCCTAGTGGACGACTTTAAGGAAGACACTAAGATGTCTCTGACGGAGTCAGAGATCATCGGAAGCCTGGCTAGGGAAGGAAGTGGAGCAACCAAGCAGTGAGGTTGAGAGAATGAATGGCCCGGTGCTGCTGACCCGACTGGTGGATCAAGAGATCCGGAACTGGGTCCAGATGCCAGGGCTGCACCAGAAGGTGACGATGCAGAGACGGAAACCAAATTTGTCGAGGCCAATAAGGGGCAATGAGAATCAACTTGGCTCTCAAAACGGTGGCTTTCTGAATGACTTGTGGAATCAAGGGAAAGGAGGAAAAGCGTGCAGAAGTCCCCGGGGCCAATCCTGGGTTAGAGAGTCTCTCAGGGGTTGGCCTGGAAGGGGAAAGAGGGTGAAATAATCTGGGCACTTGTTGTTTTGAGGAGTAGCAAAAAGATCGCAACAAGGAGTGCCCCACTGCAGAAAAATCTGATCCACTACAGATTGATTGAGAGACCACTCGTGAGGCATCAGAATGGATCTGCTCAGCCTATCCGCCAAGAGGTTGGACCTGCCGGGGATGTGCGTTGCTATCAGAAACCGATGAGAGGAGATTGCCCATTGCCAAAGTCTGAGAGCTTCGACAACGGATAGGACCTGGTCCCGCCCTGCTTGTTGATGTACCAGACCAAGGACATGTTGTCCATTTGTACTGCAATAGTCCCCGTGGGAAGAAAGTCGTTGAGGGCCTGCAACGTTAAAAGCACCGCTCTCATCTCCAGGACATTTATGTGCAGATGGTATTCTATGGGTTGCCACGTCCCGTGGACCATCCTGCCCTGATAATGCCCCCCCACCCGATCAGAGAGGCATCCGTAGTGACTGTGGCAACTGGAGGAGGGGAAACAAAGGGTCGTTCCTGATGAAGAAGAGGGGAAGATATCCACCAATTCAGATGAGTTCTGCACGACTGTGTGACTAAGATTTCGTGCCTCATCGGGAGACTGTGGTACGACCACTGCGTGAATAGCATCCACTGCAGAAGACGCATGTGGAAGCGAGCCAGTGGAAGTAGAAAAATGGCCGCAGCCATAAGACCTAGAACCTTCAGTATAAATCTGGCTTTGATCTTGTTGCTCTGCAATAAAATCCGAACGAATTTTTGGATGTCCAGAATCCTTTGGTCTGTTAGTCTGGCTAACATTTTGACGGTGTTTAATTCTGCGCCTATAAAGGTGATAGATTGGCAAGGCAGCAGATAAGATTTTTCGAAATTTACTGAAATTCCCAAACTCCTGCAAAGCTGTAGAGTGTAGTCTCTGGACTGAAGAAGCTGACACTTGGTGGTGGCGGAGAGGAGCCAGTCGTCCAAATAGGGAAACACCTGGAATCCTTGACGTCTCAGATGAGCTGTGACCACTGCCATGCATTTGGTAAACACTCTGGGGGCTGAAGTGAGGCCAAAGGGCAGGGCTCTGAATTGGTAATGACTGGTCCCTAGCCGAAAGCGGAGAAACCTTCTGGAGCGCCTGTGAATCTTTATGTGATAGTACGCATCCTGAAGGTCTATAGAGCACATCCAGTTGTCCTTGCCCAGAAAGGGCAGAATGGACTGAAGCGTGACCATCCGAATCTTGCCTTCTTGACAAATCTGTTTAGATTGCTCAGGTCTAATATTGGTCTCCAATCTCCGTCCTTTTGGGGACCAAAAGAATCTCAGTAGACGCCGGATCCTACCTGGTCTGCCGCACAGTCTGGACGGCTCTTTTTCTAGGAGCTTTGAAACCTCCTGTTCTGCCAAATCCCTTTGACCGGGTGAGATGTCTGGAAGGGATTGTTGAGGTACGGAAACCTTCGAAGGGATTTTGTAACCCTCGAATATGATCGACTGTACCCACATCTCTTGTGATAGGGATTGCCAGGCTACTGGGTACAGTGAAATCCTTCCCGACTGCCTCCAAGGGTGGACAGTCGGGCAACACCTCAGGGATGCTGAAAGGGCTTCTCAGGAAGAGACTCCCTGTTGCCCTGGTTCTGAGGACCCCCTGCCTCTAGGGCGGCGTCTATTATTGTTACCCCTCTGCCTCTGGGGTAAACTGACCACGTGTGTCCGTGTAGCTCCTTGGGCTTTACGGAACCACATCTTCCCCCCCTTGGGATATGGTCTAGAAGGAGTGGAAAATTGGACTCCAACGGCAGAAAGAGTTTTACCGTCCTGCTCACACCTGGTCAAGGTATCCTTCACCTGAGGTCCGAACAAAGCCGAACCATCAAAGGGGGTATTAGTGAAGGACGCCTTAAAGGGGTCCGCAAAATTACAAAGCCGCATCCAGGCTTGGCGTCTAAGAGCAACTCCTGTGCCTGCGGCCCTGCTCACTCCATCGGCCGCATAAGATATGAGCCGCATGGAGGAGTTGGATAGGGAATTCAGGATTGCTAGCTGCGAGGCAATCTTTTCTTGAGCCCCAGCAGCAGAAGGATCCTGGACCACTTCACCCAGTTCCTTGAGAATATCTCTTTGAAGCCTGGTGAAGTGACAAAGGTAGTTCAGCGAACGCATAGCAAAGGTCGCTGAAGAAAACATCCGCTTTCCATACCTGTCCATGGTCCTAGAATCCTTGTTAGGAGGATGGAAAGGTACTGAAGGATCCGCCAGTTCCTTCTTAGTGGCCGCCACCACCATAGCATCCACAGAGACGCCCTTGGAAAGGAACTGTTTGTCCGTAGGGGCAGTGATAAATTTGGATGGTCTCCTGGGGACAGGTTCCACAGAATCTGGAGCCGCCCACGCCTTCCGAGCCACTACCTGCATAAGTGGGTCGAAAGGCGGAGACACCCAGGAGGTGGAGGGTCGGGATCCAAAAGCCTCCTGGTATACCGACTCATCCTCGGAGGGATCAATGGATGGCCAATTCCCCCTCTGTTTGAGGAGCTCAAGGATGTCTGAAAAGGAGACATCCTCAGAGGGGGATCGTGGGGAACCCTCCGACTCATCTTAGTCGGTATCTGATGTAGTAGACTCGGGGGTGTCTGTGTGTTTCCTCTTACACGTCCTCTTCCGAGGGGGTTCACCTGCTGGATCAGGAGAAACTTCGGAAGAGGAGGAAATTCCCAATGGGGAAACCTGGGGCGATGGATCCCTGGGCCTGAGAGCAAGAGGCTGGTAAGAGGCGTCTACAAGCACTGAAGAGGGAGGAGCTAGAGGGATGGACCGTTGACCAGGCTCAGAGGCCAGGACACTCTTCATCACCTCAAAGGCTCCCCACCCCGGGAGGCCGGAATATCCCCGCTCTGAAGATACAGGAATTCCCGGCTCCACTGAGAGGGAATGCTCCGAGGCCGATGTCGGCGCCGAGCTTACCAAAGCCGAAGCCCCGAGAGGGAGAGCGGGGTCGGACAAGGGTCCGATGCCACTAGCCCCCTCGGAGCCGACAAGGGAAACCCGACGACCGGATCCCTCCAAGGAAGGCCTCAAGGAGGAGATCGGAGCCGAGGACGACGGAGCCGAAGGATGTATCGGCTCCGGCGCCGAAACAGTCGGTGTCCCGAGAAGCTCCGGCTCCGAACTCTGGTGTGGAGTCGGAGGAGGAAGTTCAAGGGGTGAGGCTATAGCCGAAGTCTGTTGAGACGGGCTATGGAGCATTTGGGCCAGTGCCTGTGACTTCAAAAGCCTGCTTACCACCCTCTCTAAGTCGTGGTCAGACAGCCTGGAAGATCTCGAAGATCGGCTCCGATGGCTCCGCTCCGACAAAAGAGGAGACCCCGGAGCAGAGTGGATACTCTGCAAACGGGGACCGAGATCTCTTCGACGGTCATCGGAGCCGAAGTCCCTGAATTCCAGATGGAGCCAAGGTTTCGGCTCCGATGCTGGATAAGGTGTCGGCTCCAGCCGGAGCCGACAAGGCCACAGTAGACAAGGTGTCGGAACCAGTCGGTGCTGAACCCACTACTTTTAAGGTAGATAGATCGGTTCCAGCCGGAGCCGATCTCGGCTCCGACGGAGCCGGAGCCACCGGAGGAGGCTTGGATACTGAAGCCTGAGCCTTCGGTGGCTTAGAAGGTTTCCCAGACCCTGCTTTAGAGGGAGAACCTTCTGGCTTAAGTAAGCCACGGAGGATAAGCTTATTCCTCCGTTCCTGCAGGACTCTCTGGCTAAAAGAGTGACACAAAGCACAGGAGTCCTGCAGGTGCAAAGGCCCCAGGCAGTAAACACAAGAAGTGTGACCGTCTGTCAGAGACATTTTCTGACAGCACGAGTCACACTTCTTGAAGCCTGAGACCTTGCCTTCCTTAGACATAATCCTAGGAGGAAGTCACACACAAACCCCAACAAACACACAAAATTAATCCCCTAACACACAACACACAGGAAGGGATTAACCAATGGGGTTTAGGCCTAACTAAAACTTTTACACTAAAGGTAATAAAAGTTTGAAATACAAGGGAATAGGGTGGGCTGTAACACACTACAGACTATAAAAATGGATACAAGGGGGAAATAAAACCCTAACTAAGCTTTTCTCTTTTGACAAGAAAATTACTTACCTCAGCTGGCAAAGGAGACCTCTTTCGCTAAGCGGCAAACGAGATCTGAGGTAGTTCCGCCTTGCATCATGGGATATAGGGTTGCCTCGAGCTGGTAAAAGGAGTTCTCAAGCTAAAGCAAGTGCCGAGTCGGAGCCGAGGATCGGCTCCGAACCCATCCAGCAAGAATGAAGGCGAGATTGACAACTTAACATCAGTGTTTTAACGGGTGTGGCTGAATAATACTTTATCCTATTTAAGATACATCCAGGGATATTGTCAGGTCCCATCAGCACAATAGTTTTAGCTTTTGATAGCACTTTTAGGACTTGCTCTTGTGTCATAGCTGGAGGTGAAGCAGTTTCAAGTGTATCAGATGAAGGCGAGAGAGAGGTAAAGTCAGAGTTAAATTTATTGGCCAGTAGGTTTGCTATATCTTTGGCCTCAACGTAGGTAACATTGTTCACAATCAGCTCAGCACATTGCTGCACTGTGCTTTTGAGATTATGATCATAACTAAAAAAATGCCTTGTGATTGTCTTTGGCTTGGTTAGCTATTTTAGCCTCAAACTTGGCTTTGATGGATTTTACTAAGCTCCAGGGTTGTTTGTTTATTTCAGTGAGAAGGGCTCTAACATTCTGGGAATTACTCATCTTACTTCTAGTCAAAATTCTTTCCTTTTACTAAAAAGCTTGTTGATATTAAGGTTCCACCATGTGCATTTGTTTCTGGAGTTTGCCCTCCACTTGTTCCTGTCAGGTATAGCTGAATCTATGCAGCTGCTTACATGCTGGTATAGTGTGATGGTGTACGTTTATGTATATTCAGTGGAGTTAACTGGGTTGCTCTTTGGTTTTACACAAATAAGAATGTGCCACCTATCCCTGCCATAAGACTCCCGGCCATGATGCAGTCTTCTAAACAATAAAAATATAGAATTCAGCTTGTCACTGCTATTACTCCAGAATTAAATAAATTCCTCAACCCCAAGATGAAATTTACATTTCTGTCAAGTTATGCAAAGCCTGTCACATGTACCCATACGGGCAAACAGGATAGCATATGTGGGTATGCATTTTATTTTGTGTGTGAACAGTGAGAGGACATGCAGTTTCATAAAGGGAAACCTTGAACAGAATTGCATATACATACAATATCATATACAATTACATTGTTCAACACAGTAAAAAAAGAAAGTAATCAAAGTATCACTTTGCATTACTTGGTAGAACTGACAAATGCAAAGTTACCAAATGCAGAAAATGTTATGCAGGCACTGAGTACAAATGATATCAGTGTGAAAAGCAAGACATGAAAACAGTTTGGAGAGTATGATCTATGGGTAAAAGAGTGAAGTAGGAAGAACAGAATGTAGGGAGAAAATAAGAGTAAGAAAAAACAATGAAAGTAAGAGGATAGCAGAATTAAAATAGGGTACGAGAACAGAGTAAACATTTGTCAAGGAAGTGGGGGAAGTGCAGAAGGCTGATGAGAAGATGGAAGGCAAATGAAACACAGAGAGAAGGGTACAGAAGCAAGACACAGGAAAGGACTGTGAATATAAAGAAGGGAGGGAAAGCTGCTATGATATACAAGGACATATGTAAGTATTTCCGCTCACTGATGTATCCACATGGATATGACTTAATGTTAAACCATTTTTTTTGGGCTTTTTACACCTGCTTCTGAGACCATTAAGCTTTCATTGGCTCAAGTCACCCACTTGTGCTCCCAAGAGGTGAAAGCCCTACAACCCAATTTCTCATAGGGGTAAAGGATGAGCATCTAAAATGGTTCTGTGAACTGCTCTGGATTCATGGTGGTTGTACTTAAGCCCCAATTTCTATGGTGTATGTCTAGCAACATATAAACCAATAGGTTGTGAAAATGCACTAAATCACCAATAAATCCAAGCAGAAGTGCTAAAACCAGAGCGTAACTCAGTCGAGGTATATCCAAAAAAGTTTTAATGAATCTAGCAGCATGCTATAAACTTCAGCACGAACTGGCATCAGACAGGCTTGCCCCCCCTTCCTCCACAATTGATGCAACCACTCAAGACACCCTTCCCCCATGAAGCTAGCAGTCTTCTGAGGTCTAAAGGCCCCACTGGTGATTCTACCACAAGAATATGTACCCCACACATACGCTCACCCTTAAGATCACTGAGCAGACATTGCCATGTCATTCCTCTCTCACCCCTCACCAGCTCCTCCAGAGCCCAGACTGTAAATCAAGCTGTAGTCATATGGATTACAGTTAAAGCTTTATCCCTCTACACCCGTGAAGTCGGCTATATTTAATAATGGAAGCATCTCTGACTCCACACGGACATGGCTCTATATAACAAAATTAGATTTTGGGTAAGTTTCTTAACTTGTGCTACTACTAGACTGTTATGTACGTTACACAGTACTGAATTATAGAGTTTGGATCTATAAAAGGAATATGCAGCACAGCATTCACTGCAAGAACTAAGGAGGATCCGTGTAATCTAGGTGTAATGCACATGATCCTGCAATGAGCAAGATCTGTTCATAACAAGTTTGTCAATAAGGCAGGGCTGGTAGATTTTAATCATAATTAGCGTTAGTAGGAGCAGTTGATCCAGTAGAGACCAGGGATGAGTACAAATTGAGGAAAGTAACACATTTTACAATTTTGTGGTACATGTAAGCAAGCAGCTCAGTGGAACTGCTAGAGGGTAAGTTAGTGAGCAGTGTTTGGCCATGTAAGACTTGAAATATTGATATGAGCAGTCTTACTTGCTGCTGTGAACACTGTTTAACTTATCAGCAACTATGTGGTATGGAATGTCACACTTCTGGCAGCCTATACACATCTTGCATTTCAGAGCATATTCTGAAAAATAAACTTAAAAATCATAAGATAACCAAATGTAAATATTTTGTAAACAATAAAATGTATTAAAACAGTAGAAATAGCAATATTATCAGTAAGAAATATTCTTCACAGTGAAAACAGTCAGTGGATTCATAGTCTTTCCATTAATATTTTATTATAATAACCATAAGCCCACAATTATATTTTGCTATGTTTTCACAGTCATATCCTAGAAACTACAGAAGTTAGACATATTTTTAGAACATTTTTGTTAACCAGACATAAGCTTTCATATGACAACAAGAAATTCCTCCACAAGTGCATGTTTATTGAGATATTTACAGAAATATGAAACACTTCATTAATTGCATAACTATCAATATAAATATCACTAAATATTGCTCAAGATGTGCAACTTACAATGCAAATTTCAATCGGAGCTTTCTTCCACAGCATATTAGGTTTCCTATAAAGTCATGCAACAGTTTGTAAGTCACGCTTTTTTAACATATTAACTACATAAAGAATTATTAATTGTCATAATTAAAAAAGAAACAACAATTAACAATATCTCATATACAATGTGATATAAAAGGACAAGGACAATGAATTTCCCTGTCTTGCACCATGGCATATAACAACATACCCCCAATAGTATGTAGGACTCTTGGATATGAAAATATGCATAATAAGTGACAAACAGTGATCTGCTGTAAGACATCCTAGATTAACAGTCATTTTCTTAACTCCTCACACTTTCTAATAATACTTATTATTAGTCGGCAGGTCACACAGTTAAAGAAGCTAGACCCAAATGCCATAATGAGCTATGGGTGTGAGCTAAAGGTACACAATAGAGGCGCTATACGCTTGAATGAGTTAACCAAACAGAGCATCCCAAGAAGTTTATTCACATTCTGAAAGAATAGTTGTGTAAAATCTTACCATAACCATAGATGTCCTTCTCTTCTATATGCTGCAGTATTCATAACATAAGGGAGTCCACCTCTGGCAGACTTGTACGTCTGGCCAGTAGCCAAAAGTCTTCATGTTACTGCAAGTTACATGCTATGCCGCACAACATAAGGCGTACTTTGGCCATAAAGAAATGGCTGGTATAAAGCAGACATCATCAATCACCTAATTCAGAACTGTATGCCGTCCAGCACTAGTCTGAGATCCTAGCTGAGAAGCATATCAGCAGGACAACTAGGCAAGCAAGCATCAGGGGGAAGGCAGAGGGGGAAAGCAATACTGCAGCATACAGAAGAGGATGACATCTACGGTTATGGTAAGATTTTACACCACTATTCTATGTCCTTCTATTCATATGTTGCAGTATTCATAACATAAGGGAGAATGCCAAAGCTCAAGCTTGGCACAGGTTGGGAGGAGGATGATCCAATGTTTTTTTCTAAAAATCCATGCAGGATTGCTCTTGCAAACCTAGCTCTGGACATAGAGATGGTGTCAAGCTAGTAGTGTTTATCAAAAGTATGGACAGAGGACCATGTAGCTGCCTCCAGTATAGAGCCAATGTCCAAACCTTTAAAGAATGCCCCTGAAGAAGAAACTGCTCTAGTAGATTGAGCCTTCACTGGGGAAGTAAGGGTCTTACCATTAGACAAATAAAAGGAAATAGCCTTAAAAATCCAGTTGTAAATAGTTTGCTTGGAAACTGATTGACTCAGAGCTCTTTGGTGGTAAGAGACAAACAGATGGCTAGTCTTACAAAAAAGCTTAGTTTTGTCAAGGTAGTACCTGAGCTGCCTATGCACATCTAGGGCGGCGCAGTGGTGCAGCGGTTAATGCTGTCACCTCACAACAAGAGGTTCTCCGGTTCGATTCTCGGCCGGGGTGCCTTCTGTGAGGAGTTTGCATGTTCTCCCTGCGTTCGCGTGGGTTTCCTCCAGGTACTCCGGTTTCCTCCCACATTCTAAAGACATGCTTCTGGAGCATTTCTCTCCAGGCCTCCGCTGAAAACAGGATTTGGGGAACCTAGTCGGACTTTCCCGGTCAACAAATGTTAAATAAATAAAATAAAATAAAAAAAAAATCTAAAGTGCGCAATATTCTCTCACTGGAACACTGAGGGGAAGGAAAAGGTAGGAAGGTTAATGGACTGATTAAGAGATAACTCATTTTACCACTTTGGGCATAAAGGTAGGGTTAGTGCTCAGGGGAACCCTATTTCTATGAAAGATAGTGAAGGAGGGATTGGACAGCAGGGCTTGTAACTCTGAAACCCTTCTAGCAGAGGTAACTGCCACTAACAAAACAGTTTTCAAAGTGCAATGCTATGGGCAAGAGGAGACTGCTGGTTCAAAAGGTCCCAGTGTAAGCTTCTCTAGCATAAAATTCAGATACCAAGGAGGAGGTATTGGTTTCTTTGGCAGTCTGATATGAAGGGCACCTTTAAAGGAACAGTTTTACCTCTAACCTAGAGGCCAAAGGTGGAGACACAGGGAGACAAGCAGAGATGGCTGAAAGGTGAGCCTTCACAGAAGAGTGTAGGACAACCCACCCCTCATCAATTCACACTGAAAGGACAAGACCACCAGGACATCCACTGATAGCAGATGTAGGTTCTTTTTGTGACACGAAATGGAAAACCTTTTCCATTTGGAAATCTAGGATTTCCTAGTTGAGGGGTTTCTGACCTCCTGCAGAACTTGTATAGCACGCCCTCTGAAAAAAGGTGTCTATAAGGGATTAAAACCCTACCACCCACAAGATCAGGTTCAGGGCTGACAGTTGCTGATGTAAAGTGCAATGAAAAAGTATTTGCCCACTTCCTGATTTCTTGCATGTTTGTCTCACTTAAATGTTTCATATCATCAAACAAATTTAAATATTAGACAAAGATAACCCAAGTAAAGTAAACACAAAATGCAGTTTTTAAGTGATGATTTTATTTATTAAGGAAAAAAAAAACTATCCAAACCAATATGGCCCTATGTGAAAAAGTAATTGCCCCATAAATCTAATAACTGGCTGTGCCACCCTTAGCAGCAACAACTGCAATCAAGCGTTTGCGATAACTGGCAATGAGTCATTCACATCGCTGTTGAGGAATTTTGTCCCACTCTTCTTTGCAGAATTGTTTTAATTCAGCCATATTGGTGGGTTTCCGAGCATGAACCGCCTTTTTAAGGTCATGCCACAGCATCTCAATTGGATTCAAGTTCGGACTTTGACTACACCACTCCAAAACCTTCAGCTAGCTTTTTAAGCCATTCAGAGGTGGACTTGCTTGTGTGTTTTGGATCATTGTCCTGCTGCAGAACCCAAGTGCACTTCAGCTTGAGGTCACGAACTGATGGCCGGACATTCTCCTTCAGGATTTTTTGGTAGAGAGCAGAATTCCTGGTTCTATCAAACACAGCTAGTCATCAAGGTCCAGAAGCAGCAAAGCAGCCCCAGACCATCACACTACCAACACCATGTTTGACTGCTGGCATGATGATATTTTTCTGAAATGCTGTGTTACTTTTACGCCAGATGTAACAGGACGCACACCTCCTAAAAAGTTCAACTTTTGTTTCATCAGTACACAAAATATTTTCCCAAAAGTCTTCGGGATCATCAAGATGTTTTATGGCAAAAGTGAGACAAGTCTTTATGTTCTTTTTTGGTCAGCAGTGGTTTTCGCCTTGGAACTCTGCCATGCTTGCCATTTTTGCCCAGTCTCTTTCTTATGGGTGAGTCATGAACAATGACCTTAACTAAGGCAAGGGAGGCCTCTAGTTTTCTAGATGTTGTTCTGGGTTCTTTTGTGACCTCTTGGATGATTCGTCGCTGTGCTCTTGGGGTAATTTTTGTAGGCCAGCCACTCTTGAGAAGGTTCACCACTGTTCCATGTTTTCTCCATTTGTGGATAATGGCTCTCACTGTGGTTTGCTGTAGTCCCAAAGCTTTAGAAATGGCTTTGTAACCTTTTCCAGACTGACAGATGTCAATTACTTTGTTTCTCATCTGTTCCGGAATTTCTTTAGATTACGGCATGATGTCTTCCTTTCTGGGATATTTTGGGCTACTTCACTTTGTCTGACAGATTCTATTTAAGTGAACTTTTGATTCAACAGGTCTGGCAGTAATCAGGCCTGGGTGTGGCTAGTGAAATTGAACTCCGCTTTCCCAAAAAATGTGATTAACCCTCAGTTACTTCATGATTTAACAAGGGGCAATTACTTTTTCACATAGGACCATGTAGGTTTGGATAGCTTTTTTCCTTAATAAATAAAATCATCACTTAAAAACTGCATTTTGTGATTATTTGGGTTATCTTTGTCTAATATTTAAATTTGATGATATGAAACATTTAAGTGTGACAAACATGGAAAGAAATAAGAAATCAGGAAGAGGGCAAATACTTTTTCATTGCACTGTACAAGGGTCCCCTTGCCCTTCGTGAGCAGATTCATCCTATGGGGTAACTTGTGATGACTGCCCCTGGCTAGATGCAGGAAAAGGGGGAACCAGTGCTGCCTTGGCCAAAAGGGAGTCACCAACAAGATTTTTGGGTGATCCTGTTGAATCTTCAGCAGGACCTTTTGCAGAAGAGGCAAGGGGGCAAATGGATACAGAAACACCCCCATCCAGGAGAAAGATTGAGGATCCACCTTCCACACCAGGGGATGTGGGACCCTGGTACAAAATTTTGGAAGTTGTCTGTTCATGGGGGAGGCAGAAAGATCTATCTGAGGTGTACCCCAATGATGGACTAGGTTCAGAAACACATCCCTGTGCAACATCCATTCATGGGATTGGGTCATGGACCTGCTTAAAGAGTTTGCTACTGTACTCTGGGGTGAGGGGAGATAGATCACCTGAAGGGAGATTTGACTTTATAAATCCAATTACCAGGCGAGTAGGGCTAGTCTGCATAGAATGTACGACTTCGTTCCAACCTGCTTGCTGATGCACCGCATGGGCAGTGCAGTGGTAGCATTGTTGCCTCACAGCAAGAGTTCTCTGGTTTGATTCTCGGATGGGGTGCCTTCTGTGCGGAGTCTGCATGTCCTCCCTGCATTCGTGTGGGTTTCCTTTGGGTGCTCTGGTTTCCTCCCATGTTACAAGGACATGCGTTTGGAGCGCTTCTCCCCTAACCTCCACTGAAAATTGTCTCGTTCCAAGTCAGACTTTTCCAGTAAACAAATGTTAAATAAAGTATCAAACAGCTGTGGCGTTGTCTGTGAACCACCTCAGTACTCCTGGAACTAGGTTGCTTTTGAAGATTTGTAGTGCAAAAACCAGTGCCCTCATCTCCTTTACACTATGTTGTTGTGCATATTTGGGAGACCAAACATCTGTAAACCTCCAGGCTTGAAGAGTTGCACCCCAACCTGTGTCTTAAGTGTCTCTGAATAACTCTAGGGAAGAAAGGGGTGATTGCAGAGGTAGGCCAGGGCTTTTGTTTACCTGCAGGATCCACCATTCTAGTCCCCTTATTATGCAAGGAAGGAGTGGGATCAGAAACTCTAAAGGATGCGAGTGTTGCATCCATACAGTTCTTTGATACCATTGCAACTTCCTTATGTGTAGTCTTGCTAAGGGTATCATGGGGATAGTGGATGCCGTGTACCCTTAGATGGAGGAAGTTCCTGGTTGTCAATGACTAGGGAGGAAGGATGCTCTGAAAATAGGAAGTCAGGAACAAGACCTTCTCTGTATGGGAAGAGAGGCTAGCATTTTTTGTTTTGTTTGCATCCTGAACCCCAGTGAACCCTAAACTCTGTAGAAGGGCAATAGTGAAGAAAAGACTTATCTGGAAAAGTTCTAGGGACTGTGCCTGAATCAGAAGGTCATCGAGGTAAGGGAAGATATGAATTCTCTGCATTCTGCAGAATCCTACGACAGGAGCCAAGCATTTTGTGAAAGCCCTTGGTGCAGTAGAGAGGCCAAAGGGCAAAGCACAAAACTGAAAATGCGAGGAAGTAACAGAAAAACATAAACTTCCTGAACACTGAGTGGATAGGAATGTGAAGATAGGGTTCTTTTACGTCTAGGGACACCATGAACACCTGTGGAAGAATTAGATGAAGGAAAGGTAAAGTCAACATACGGAAAGAAGGGACTTTGAGAAAGGTGTTTAAATGGGAAAGGTCCAGGATGGGTCTCCAAGGGACATCCTTCCTGGGGACCAGGAACATCCTGGAGTAAAATCCCATTCCTTTTTGGGAAGTGGGAACTTCTTGGATAGTCTCCTGAGAGATCAGGTCTGTGATGATCCCACTGTATGAGGGAAATTTTTCCCAAACCATGAAATACCCTGTTTTGATTATGGAAAGGACCCAAGAGTCCTGAGCAATCAGCTTCCAAGCAGCAAGAGATAGGCCAAGATGAAGAGACAAGGGAGTGGATGGCCCTGGTGGCACAGACTACTTGGCTTAGGTTGGGATTGAAAGGACTGTTTTGGAGTAGGGGTGAAAGGAGTAGACTTTGAAAAGGCTGGTTTTCTGGGTCCCCTCTTACTTTTAGAAGAAGATGACAGGGATGGCTTTCCTACAAATGCAGTCTTAACTGGATAATTCCTTTGAAACTATGGAACTGGAGATACAAGAATGTGTTTAAGGTCCTGTAACTTTCTTTCTCCAGAAGAGACTTGAAGAGTTCTGTTGCTGAACTCCCAAACAAGGCTTTGTTATCCAAGGGTGCATCCAGCAATTTGGTCTTGAAATCTTCAGGCAAAGGTTGTAGCCTAAGCCAAGAGTATCTTCTAAGGACCGACCCAGTAGCAGCTGCCCTAGTGGTCAGCAGCATCATAACGGCACTTGATGGAGTGCCTAGTTACTTGTGCAAAAGAAGAATAGCTGCCAATTAAGATTTTGTTGGGGAATCTGGGAAGTATGTTAAACATTTTTCTGCATCAGACAGAAGGGCCAGAAAGTACTTTGTCATGTGCGTCTGATAATTTATTGCATGGAAGGCCAAAGTGGCAGAAGTGTAAACCTTCTTTCCCAAACATTCCATGACCTTACTCTCCTTTATCAGAGGGTAACAAGGAGGTGGATGGCAGCAATTTTAATGTCTTATCCATAAAAACAGAAATGGCAGCCAGATCAGCAGCAGGAGCCTTGAAAAGAGACTGGGAGTCCTCAGGTACCGTACAGAACCTGTCTGAACATGGAGGCAGGAGGCTGAGAGTCTGGACATTTTTGGAGGCAGCCTAGAAAACATCCGGAAAGGCAGGCAGGACTGGACGGATAACAGGAGGAGATGGAGAATCCATCTGCAAAAGGTCATAGTACCTCTTTTGAATATCTGAAACCTGAGAGATGTCCCACTTGAAAAAATCTTTCATTTTGAAAACAGTCTCTCCAACAGAAATGTCCTCCCTATGGGGAATCTGTGCAATTAGATTCCTCCTCTGGGGAGGCATACCCTACGGGGGAAGACAACTGGGTGGAGTAGGCTAAGGACTCCTCCCCAGAGGAATCCTCCTCCTCTGAGGAAGTGTCAACAGCTGCCCTTTTGAAGGTTGTGGAAGGAGAAAAGGGCTGCAGAGGAATAGAAGAAGGAGAAGACTGGTGAAGGGCTATAAAAGCATTAAAGAGGCTTTGAGAAAAAGCTTGCCAATCAGGGGGTTGCCGAGATGTAGCAGAAGACACATGTTTAGTTTTAGCCTTCTTCTTTTTGGGGGATTCCACATGGTGAAAGGTGGAAGGACCAGACGTCAGCCTGCATTCGACGATATCGGAGAGCACATCTTTATGCATCATGATTTGTGCAACGCCATGAGGACCTTTGGAGATAATGAGCCTGGGTTCCCCCTTATCGCCCTGATCAGACACCTGCCCTTCCCTCGCAGATGTGCTTGCAGACTCCTTTGGGGCTTCCACTACGGTACCTGCCAAAGGTACATCCACCACCTCTGGCACAGTCTCTGAGCCTACACCAGCCTCGGGAGAAACGACCAGAAGAGAGGGCACAGCTGAAGGTTCAGGCCTCGACTTTTTGGCCTTCTTTGCTACAGGCTCATACAAGTGGCCCAACATCACACCCATCTTTCGTGCTAGGCGCTTAAGGCTCTGGTTTTCTAAGTATAATTTTAGAGAGGGTAGCCGACTCCTGAAGGTCTTAGGGATGAAGAACTTGCAAAAAGTGCACTCAGTGTGGTCATAGTCTGGGCCTAGACAAAATAGGCAAAGTTCATGGGCATCTTTATGTGTAATCTGCCTTCCACAATGGCACTTACCCTTCCTAGCGGACATGAACCCAACAAACAAGCAGCAGCAAAAATTTTAAGAAGAAAAAAACCCAACAGGTAGTTATCTGGTAACTGGAACACAACAGTTCTGGCAAACGTCTGGAGCAGGCGATGAGGCAGGCGGCAGAAAAGTTCTGAGGTAGGAGTGTGCTGACATCCGCTTTATACCAGACGTCTCTTTATGGCTGACGTACGCATCATGTTATGCGGCGTAGCACGTACCTTGCAGTAGCATGAAAACTTTTGGATACTGGCTGGACATACGAGTCAGCCGGAGGCGGACTCCCTTATGTTATGAATACTACAGCATATGAATTGAAGAACATCAGTGTTTTGAAAATTTATTTACTTAACTTTATACATCTATTACTAGAGTAGGCCCACTGGACACAACTGTCCCTTTTCAGGGGGGACCCAGGAGCACTGCTTGGTCAAGTGCTTTTCACAGAGTCACAGAATATGCAAATGAGGATGGAAGGAATCAAATCTTGTGCCCTTCACTACAGAAAACAGCTCATGAACAGCTCAGAGCCTTAATCTTCTGTGCTAACTACCACATTGCATATGATTTTCAGAGCTGTAAATGCAGAGGTTCAAGTTTTAGGCCCTAACCAAGAGTAAATAACTAAGCACTTGATGTCCTAAATTACTGTTACTTTATTACTCGCTACAGAAAACATATGTGTGTGTGTGTGTGTGTGTGTGTGTGTGTGTGTGTGTGTGTGTGTGTATATATATATATATATATATATATATATATATATATATATATATATATATATATATATATAAAAAACGTACTGACTAAGAACAAGTGGTCCAATATTTTATAGTTTGCTATGAAAACCATACATTTTCACTTGACAGAATTGCTACGAAAACCATACATTTTCACTTGACAGAGTTAAGTACCACTCGAGTTCTGTAGTCACTGATGAAGTGAAATAAATGATCTGTGAAGTCTTGAGTTGAAAATGAGAATGATTTTGGAAGAGTAAGTGATGGCACACTGTTCGTATCGTTTACAAAGATAGAGACTAGAAACATATGAAGACAACCTTGGGGTACTCTTGTGGAGAGATTCTGGACAGAGAAAAGGTAATTGTTCCATCTTTTTTCTACCTTGTAAACAGCTTGTAAACCATTTCATGTCCTGAATCTGAACTTTGTATTCATGACACTAAAGTAGGACGGCTAAATCAAAATCTTTTGACAGACTCAGCTGCATGGTGTATGCGAGACATAGCTCCAATTACAAACCAAGATTACCCAAATTTGATTACTGACTCAAGTTTTGGAGGAGCTGATGGGGGGGGGGGGTGAACAAATAAACCATCTCAATCATCCTAGGGATACAGAAGTTTTTTGACTCATTGAAATTCTGACCTCACCAGGACTGCTGGAATATAAGATCCAGCACTATGGTTGGATGATGATGGCACTGTATTTCAGCCAGGAAGACTTGTGATGTTCAAGTATCAGACATATATCTCCCCAGAATTCTGTGATCATGAAAGTCACAACTGCTTGGGGGGAGGAAATTAGGTGGAAAGAGAGGGGCCCCTCACACAAACAATGGCCTGCTTGGCATCCACCTCTTGCTTCTGGAGGGGAAGGAATGGGACTGTAAGTCCCTTGGCTCAGTTGGCAAACAAATGGGCCATCGAGCTCCCACTCAGCCTGGGAAATGAGTGGGCCAGCTTTTGCTCCACAGGTGGAACAAATAGGTCAAATAAGGTCCTGGTTTGGGAGGGGGAGCTGAAACAAGGGAGACTGACGGTTAAAAAGAGTCTTCTGAGAGTTCTAGAAACAAGAAATGTACTACAAGACCATTAGTTCAGACAGTACGTGATTACATGACTTTCAAAAACATCAGGTTTCAAAATCATGGCACCCAAACTGGTTATAGGGTTCATAGTTAAGACTTTATCCCCTACAACCCACATGACCAGTGCATCAAGTAATAGCTCAGAAGACAAAAAAGCTTGGTAGAGAAGAAATAGAAATAAGAAGCTGGCATTGACTTAATCATCCTGAAAGGGGAGATGCATTTCCAGTTTGCTGAATTAAAAGTTATGTACTTCACCATAACTACACATCTGTGTTATCCATTTCATTCTTCCTCAACAAGTGGGTTACAGATCTAATCCTTGGATCAGACTTGGACACATACTACAAACCTTGGAGCTTTTCCCTCTAACCATAATGCCGTAGTCCATCCCCAATACCCCAGATCTCGTTTGCCACCATCGAGCATGGACATGGGATCCTTCTCTCCGCCATCAACCTCCTTTCATGCTCTCACACATCATCCAACAGGATCACAGTACCCATAAACTCCCATTCAGTATAATGCTCTAAAACTCCTTCCTATTCAACACAACTGCCAATATCGCTTGCCCCTCATGTTTCACCTTGATGGCCCCTGCAGGTCATTTTCTTCCTCCCACCCTCATTCCAGCACCTCCAATTCACTTCTTCTCCGTTAAAATCCTTGAACTTCAAATTGTTCCTCAAGTACAAGTCACATAACCCAAACCAGTTTATGCAGGAAACAAGGTTTACAAAAGATCAAAATCCTTCTTCCCCCACTAACGCCACACCGCAATGAATCCATTGCCACTCCTCGTCACATCAGCTACCTTATCCACACATAAGCCATAGGCTATGCATATGAACCCTGGCCTTTGCTCAATCAGCTTCTATTTCAATGATCTAATCAGTATAACTCAATGTACTTAAAGTGGTGCCAAGACTACTCTAATGATTTGAGATACCCATTTCTACTATAGCCCCATGAGAAAAACATATGCATGAATCAGCCGACCAAGAAAGAACAGACCTGCAACACATTGGTCTTAAATTATCCCAATTCAATGTTCTAACCTTATGCAACAAAATTGCTACTCTCCATATATAATTAACCCTGTGATCATCGTATGTTTTGACCACTACAGAAACTAAGGCCATATACATCAGACTCTGAAATCCTATCCTAAGGTTACATCTCCCATTCTAACAGTGCACATACAGGGACAGGAGGATTTGCTACCATATACAAAATGACCTTTTATACACCTTGCATCCAGTATAACTCCCTTCTACTCATAACAATCTGTTACACCCTTAACAAAAAAAAAAAAAAAAAAAAAAAAAAAAAAAAAAAAAAAAAAAAAAAAATCAAACAATTTTAAGACGCTTACAATTGTTGAAAAAAAAAAAAAAAAGTTATGTCTTACCATAATATTCCATCTGTGTTGTTGATCTTCGTTCATTCATTACTGATGGGTTATCGGTTCCTTTCTCGGAACCAAGCCGGCCAAATATCAAGCTCGTGTCAGCCAAAAACACTCGAGCCAAGGTCCTACCCAGAATGCTCTGCTCCCTGTTACCTCAGATCGAGTTTGCAAGTTGATAGATAAAAGTAGAGGCTACCTCTGGTCATAACAGCCCTACAATAAAGGAGTATATGAGCTCAACCAGGAACCTCCGGAGGGGGATGGAGGGTGGGAAGTAATGAATGAACGAAGATCACCAACACGGATGGAACATTATAGTAAGAAAACTTCTTTATCTGATGTTGTTAATCTTCATTCATTCCTTACTGATGGGACAGAGTCCCCAGCTAACTGTATCCCTGGGTGGCCCTCATGGAAGGACATTCCTGAACATCATGGAGCCAAAAGAAGCTCTACCTCTGGAGGCCAAGTCCAATTTGTAATAAAGGATAAAAGTATGGGGGTTGGCCCAAGTCGCAGCTGAGCAAATATCATTGAGGGAAGCCTTAGCATGGAAAGCTGCTGAAGTTGCCATAGATCTTGTTGAATGTGCTTTCACTCTGTGAGGCAAAGTGATGATGTTTTTGTTGTAGATAAAGGTAATACAATTTCTCAACCATGAAGCCGATGTAACTTTTGAGACAGGATGACCTCGTCTAGGTCCAGAAAAAGCCAGAGACAGTTGGTCTGATTTACGGGTAGATTTTGTTCTGTCCAGATAAAATTGTATTTGCCTATGAACGTGCAAGGAGTGCAGGCAATACTCTCCCTTGTTAGAGTGGTTAGGAAAGAACACTGGGAGATCAACAGATTGGTTGATAGACCGCTCTGACACCACTTATGGTAAAAAGGAAGAATTAGTTTTCAGTGATACCCTACCCTTATGGAAGATAAGATAGGGAGGTTTGATGCATAAGGCTTGAAGTTCTGAGAAGCGTCTGGAGGATGTGACTGCAATCAGAAACAAAGTCTTCCAAGAGAGAGATTTTACATCACATGATGATGCAGATTCAAAGGGGGGAGCTGTCAGAGCTTGCAGAACCAATGCCAAATCCCAAGGTTGTACCGGTTCTCTAAAGGTAGGTTTTAAGTGGATAACCCCCTTCAAGAAACTTTTACAGAGTCTATGCGACATAAGCAAAGAATCCTGAAAACCAATGTGGAAATTTGAGATGGCAGCTAAATGCACACAAATAGTAGAGGCGGACACCCCAGAGTGGAAAAGATGTGATAAGTAATCCAAAACCACCGAAACTGGGGCTGACAAGAGGTCTAATTGTTTATTCGCTGCCCTTAGAGAGAACCTTTTCCATTTATTGAGATAGATTTGTCTGGTGGACAATTTATGAGATGCAATAAGAATATTGCGCACAGGGGACAAGAGGTTTTCCTACCTGGCAATCACTGGAAGCGGAGAAACCAAGCTGTCAGTTTCAGGGTTGTTAGATTGGGGTGAGTCAGACCCTGCAGATGGGAGATCAACATTGGGAATGGATTGAGGATCCACGGTTGATCTAGCAGGTGAGACCAGACGAAGGGGAACAAGACTTGTCAAGGCCAATATGCAGCAATGAGGATCACTTTGCTCTTCAACTGTTGTGCTTTCTTCAGAAATTGGGAGATGAGGGGAAAAGGAGGATAAGCATAAAGTAGACCCGAGGGCCAAGCGTGGACTAAAGCATCTCTTGGTGACTGTCCCCGAGGGGAGAATCAGGGAAAAATAGTTGCTGCACTTGTAGTTGGTTGGGCAGGCAAATAGGTCGCAGCAAAGCTGGCCCCAGTGGTTGAAGATTCTTGCCACTATCATAGGATTGAGGGACCACTCGTGAGGTTGTAGAATGCACCTGCTCAATTTGTCTGCTATCCCGTTAGAGCTCCCGGGAATGTGAGTTGCAATTAGAAAGCAGTTGGAAGCTATCGCCCATTGCCATATTCTCAAGGCCTCTCGGCACAACGGTAAGATCTGGTGCCCCCTTGCTTGTTGATGTACCAGACCACTGACATGTTGTCGAATTGGATCGCAATAGTCCCTGATGGAATGAAATGCTTGCAACGCTAGTAACACCGCCCTCAGTTCCAGGACACTGATATGCAAAAGGGCCTCTGTCTCTGAACAGGTGCCTTGGACCAAGTTTCCCTGACATAGCCCCCCGACCCCATCAGGGAGGCATCTGTGGTCACCGTGGCTTTCGGTTGATGGGGCTGAAGGGGCGAGACCATTGTTGGGGATTTTGAGATGTCCAACAGAGGAAATCTTGCTTGCATCTCTGAGTTACACTTATCTGAAAGGACAAAGGATGCTGTAGAGGGTACCACTGAGTGAGAAGTAACCACTGAAGGAGCCTCATGTGGAATCTGGCTAGTGGAACATTGGTGATTGAGGCTGCCATTGACCCCAGGATTTGGAGTATAGATCGAGCGGGAGATTTGTGGTGACAGAGCAGCGGTTGAACCTGTTGCCTTATTCTTTGAAGCCTGTGGTCCGGAAGAGATGCTGTGCAATTTCTTGTATCCAACAGTACCCCTATGAATTCCAAAGACTGAGCTGGGGTCATGTTGGACCTCTCTCAGATTATAGTGATCCCCAGGCTTTGTGCTGTGAGGAGAGTGTAGTACAGGGTTTCTTCCAGTAGATGCTTGGTGGGGGCGAGCCAGTCATCTAGATATGGAAACGCCTGGAATCCTTGAAGTCACAAGTGAGCGATAACCACTGCCATGCATTTGGTGAACACTCTGGGGGCTGTAGAGAGACCGAAGGGCAGAGCTCGAAATTGGTAGTGACTGGCTCCTATGCAGAAGCGGAGTTATCTTCTTGAACGTTTGTCCATTTGTATGTGGTAATATGCATCCTGAAGATCTACAGAGCACATCCAAATGTCTTCTTCCAGGAGAGGAAGGATAGACTGAACCATGGCCATCCAGAATTTCTCTGTTTTTACAAATTTGTTCAGTGTGCTGAGATCCAGAATTGGTCTCCAGTCCCCTGAATTTTTAGCAGTAAAAAGAACCTTGAGTAAAAACCAGATCCTATCTGGTCTGGGGGGACCGTCTGGATGATTTTATTGTAGCAGCTTTTGGATTTTGTGTGCTGCTGCTTCCCTTTGACTGGGTGGAATGTCAGATAATACTCTGCATGAGACTGGACAAAGAAGGAAGGGGATGCAATAGCCTCTGGATATTATCCCTTGTACCTAAGAGTCAGTGGTTATATTTCACCAGGTAGCGGGGTACAAGGAAAAATGATCCCCGACCACTTCCAGAGGTGAGCAGTCGGGCAATGCTTCAGCAGCGCTGATAGGGTTGGTCAGAGAACCAATCTCTGGAACCCCGGTTTCATGAACCTCCTCTGCCCCGAAAGTTGGAGTTTCTCCCTCAGCCTCTAGGGGAGAACTCGGCATGTACATCATGGAAAGAGCCCTGTAATTTACTGTGACACATCTTCCTGCTCCTCTTATTTCTGGAGTAGAATTGTTGAGGTGGAGTGTCTGACACCAATGGCAGATAGGGTCTTGCCACCTTGTTCACACCTTGCCAGCATATCTTTCACTTTAGGGCCAAACAAAGAAGTGGCCTCGATGGGGGCGTTCATGAAGGAAGCCTTAAAGGAGGCCGCAAAGTCACAAAGGCGCTTCCAGGCATGTCATCTGGTGACTATACCCCCGCCTGCCGCTCTAGCCACTCCTTCCGTTGCATGAGAAATAAGATGCATAGAAGAACTAGAAATGGACTCTAGAGTGGCTGAGAAGCCACACTGTCACAGGCCTCGTCCAAAACAGCTCCTGCCAAGGTTTCAGGGAGTTGGTTGATAAAATCCCTCTGAAGCCTAATAAAGTGTGCTAAATAGTTCAAAGACCTTATGGTGAAGATCAATGAAGCAAATACAAGCTTCCCTAGTCTGTCTATTGCCCGGGACTCCTTGTTGGGTGGATGGACAGTTTGGCTCTCTTCTGTGAAATCCTTCTTAGTTGCAGCCGGCACCACCATGGCATTTACTGGAAGACCTCGTGACCAATGTGGGTGCTCAGCTGGGGGCAATAATATTTTATCCAGTCTCCGCGGTATCGCTTCCAGGGTGTCAGGACCCTTCCATGCTTGCTGGATGATGGAGCTGGACAAGCTCATGGGCCAGCGAGGTAACACAGGAGGTAGGGGGGGCCGGGCACGAAAGGCCTGCAGGAATACGGATTCCTCAGAGGAAGGATTAGAGGACTTCCAGTCACCCCTCTGTCTAAGGGATCTCGAGGATGTCACCAAAGGACACCTCATCAGAGGGTGACCGTGGGGACCCTTCCCCATTATCAAAATCCATATCTTCAGTCAATGGCTACTCAGTGGAGTCCATGTACTTCCTCTTGCACAACGCTTTGCAGGGTACTTCCTCAGTGGGAGGTTCTGGGGAAAACTGCAAAGAGGGGGTCTCCTGAGGAGGAGAAACCTGTGGCCCCTGTGCTTGGTGTCTGGCGGTTGTGGCTTGTAAGAGTTGCGGCACAGAGGGGGAGAGGACTCAGACATGTGGGGTTTGCCAGTGGAGGCAAAAGCTCTCTCCATGGCCTGGAAGGCCGGCCCGCCCAAGGAAGGATGGGAGTCCGGACAGAGCAAGACAACCTCGGAAGCAAGGTCACACTCTGCCCTGACGAGCCCAGGAGTCTCAAGATAACTGTGAACTGTAAGAGAGGAAGGATTCCTGGAGGGTGCTATAGAAAAAATTAGAATGGAACCAAGAATGCCCTCCCCCACGGCACAGCCACTGGCCTGAGAAGAGCCCGATGCCCAGTGCATAGAAGGCCACAAGGATGACTCCGATTCCAAAGTGAGATCCACTATTGGAGTCGGAGGAAGGGAAGCTGCTGTCAGAGTAATGGGCTGTGATACTTGGGTGGAAGTCGAAGGAGGAGTGTACGTTGGAGTTTGAGGACATATACGTTCACCTGAGAGAGAGAACGTGGACTTCCAATGGGTGAGAGACCTCTGGCCACAAGCAACTGGTCAACAAGCTGCAACACACTTGCTCAGAGAGGTTCCTGGTAGACTTCACAGAGAGACCCGATGGCGATTCTGGCCTTTCTAGAAAGGGAATACATTGGCTACCAACGAATGGATCCAAGGAAGGAGAGTACTTGGTCCTTGCTAATTCAAGAGGTGCAGAGCCCGGAACCGAGGACGTCTGCACCAAAGAAAATGGTGTGGAAGTAGTCTGCGCTGACGTCAGCACTATAGAAGTTAAAGGTGTCTGCACTGTAAAAACAAATGTCTGCCCCAATGGGTACGGTGCTGTCGAGGAAAGTGTCTAGACCAGTAACAAAGACGGTGCCGAAAAAGACTGCACCAAAGAACATTTCTGTGCCAAAAGTGTCTGCACCGTGGAGGACAGTAACGTCATACTCGGAACCAAAGGGGATTGTACTAACAGTAGGGGACTGTACTTGCATGGATGGTGCCGGTAAGGGCTGCGACGGAACTGTCGGAGCCATAATTGTCTGCACCGGGAACTCCAGTGCCAGTGTCAATAAGGAAGATATGGCTGGAGCCAGAATCAGCTTGGGTGGTGCCGAGCCTGGAGCCGACAGGGTCACAGGTGACAGCGCCGAAGTAGTAGTCAATTTCACCTTTTTATGAGTCGACTCCCTACGATCTCCAGAGGGAGAAGGAGGGAGCAACTCGATGAGAAAGAGGAAGAACTCCTCTTATGGGGTTTAGCAGGAGGGGTGAGCCCTCCGAACCAGAAATAGCCTCACAGAAAGGAAATTTGAAAAGACCTTTCAAGATTAATTTGTTCTTTCTCTCGTTAAGAGTCCTGGTTGAAAGGTTTCTACAAATCCCACACGGGGGATCCACTGTAAGGTGGGAGATATTCAGATAATAGACACATAAGTCATGGCCATCGGAAAGTGGTAACTTACGGTCGCAATCCTTACACTGCTTAAAACCAACGCCACTTTTCTTATCCGACAAAATGATGTGGAGAAGAACAGTACCAAAAAGAGAAGTAAAGGCTACACAAAAGGGCAAGAAGAGAGAAGGAAGAAGGATTACCAATGATGGTAATGAAGAATTACCTCAAAGGTAAGAAAAAGGAACTAGACTAAAGGGAGAGAGTCTTAAGTATACAATAGGGTAGAAGAATATTAGCAGAAACTGTTTGAAGTAGAAACGATGTATAAAACTTTCAAAAAATTAGACACTTAGCTGAAGAGTGTGGCTTGACACGGCTGTACAGCAATGTGGCAAACGAGATCTGAAGTAACAAGGATCAGAGCATTCTGGGTAGGACACTGGCTCGAGAGTTTTTGGCTGACGCGAACTTGATACTTGGCCGGCTTGGTTCCGAGGACAGAACCGTTAACCCATCAGTAAGGAATGAACGAAGATTAACATCAGATTGTAAATGTACATATCAGCGCCAAAACATGAGCATGCATGCACGCACACACACACACACACACACACACACACACACACACACACACACACACACACACACACACACACACACCATGGTGACATAGGTGCTGATTCAACCCCATCCTATAGGGAAAAAAAACATCCAACCATGCAGGCCTTCAAATAACCCCAAACTAATAAAATTTTCCACTCACACTGAAAAAGCTACTGACAGAAAAAAAAAAAAAAAAAACACATTGGGCTCTCTCCTTACATCCAGCCCTAACAACACTACAGAATGCAGCACCAAGTCTAAGTCTAATATGCTTAGCAGTTGTCTTCCCATTTTCACCTGCTGGTTTATGACCAAAACATACATTCACCTCCACAGTTTTACAGTGCGTTTCATGATGGGCTTTAACCTCCTTCAACTCAATCCTAGCCCACATAAATTAAGCTATACTGCATAGACTCAAATCTCAATTCCACAACAGAACTTTTTGCTCTCTTATTAAAAATACTTGATGGTCTAGCTCCCTTGAGCAGAAGATGCATCAAAGCATAACTACCACAGATTACCACTTTGCTCAAAAGAGCATACAACTGAAAGCCTCCATCCCTAAAATTAGCACTGAATATAAAACATTCAAAAATGCTGTAAAACATTTATATGAATCTGTTTAACAAGCTAGAATACTAATTCAAGTGGACCACTTTCAGAGCCTGGCAAGAAATTTATACCCATACAACTCTAAAGGAGAAAAGAAAAACATCTCAAATAGGTGCCAAGTGTTAGAAATCATCAATATGCAGGCTTAGCCAGATATGCAGAAATATATACAATAACACATTAAAGTTGACTACAATACTGGAAATAATATGTTTGCCAATCCAATATAGTTTTGATAGCAGCAGTATTCGGACAACAGTACTTTGACCTTCTGTTGGAAGCAAATGGGCATAAAGCAAAAAAGAGACTAAATGAGGTGATTAAGAACAATGACAGGAGGGTTTGGAGTATGACTTGTTAGTGATAGGCAGATCGGGGAAGCATTCTGAATAGCATTACTGAATATTTACATTAAGTGGCTGCAGAGAATTGGGTCCTCGTCCCACAGGTTAAAGATTGGGTTGGATTATTTTGTAAGTACAAAAATTATAAATGGGCTGCTTCCAAATGATGTCTCCACCCCCCCTCCCCCCCCAAGTAGAATGGTATTTAAGGTATGAGTCAGTGTTTCTGATGGAAGTGGCTAGGTAGTTCCATAATTTAGGAGTTAGAAAAGAAAAACTATGGTCACTGCAGGGGAGTCTGTATTGGATGTATTAAGAGAAGGTGCATTGGAAAAGGTGGAGCTTAAGTTACAATGAGCCTTTTAATCTGCCTTCCAAAAAAAAATGATAAAAAACTTAAACAGGACAGTGGAGCTTAACATGACAATGGACTTGTACTATACTAGAAGCCATTTAGCTTTTAAAGGAATTCGCATAACATGTTGGCAGTTACTTACAAGAATGCATATTTTTCTTATCTGCAGTTGCTATTAAGGGGAAGCCTGAACTCAAGCTGCAGCAATAGTACACCTTTTCACTACTGCTACTCTTCCTTCTGGTGACAAGAAGTGGGACACCTTTCCTGCCCAGTACAGGAATTTTTTGATTTCCAGTTTTGTTTGGTCTATGCACAGTTGAAAGTCAAGTTTCTAGTCAAGCCAAAATTGAAAGTATCAAAATGTTCATGTGGTCTCAAGAGGTTCTAGATTTTTGTCCAATATATACCAGTTACCTAGAAGGGACAGCTTTTGCTGCATCCTAAATATTTCAAAGACAAAAGCTGTGATAAGGAAAAAAATGAAAGCTAAGTACTTACCATAACGAAAGATCTGTGTTGTCTTCTTTCATCCATTTAACCTGTGAGGTTGTCGGATCAGCCATTTCAGAGTTTTCAGCCTGAAAGCTCCATCTCCTCTACCTCCAATAACCCACTTCTCTCCTCAGATCGAGTTTGCCCCTGACAAACTCCTAAAATAATATCAGATCTAAACAACATGTTAATAAGAAGGGTAAAAGGAGTGACAGACAAGAATAAGAAGTTATGTACCTACCATAACGTTCCATGTTAGTTGTCTTCTTTTCGCCTTCTTTCTTGCTGGTTGGGTTCGGAGCCGATCCTCGGCTCCGACTCAGCCATCTTCAAAAGCTCGAGAGCTGCTTACTGGCTCAAGGCCCCCTATATCCCATGATGCCTGGCGCTAGATACCCAGATCTTGTTTGGTAAACCTAACTGCAGACATAATAATAATAATTATAATAATAATACAGGAAACCTGTCCTAGGATGCATGAATCCTACTGGAGAGACTGCTAGTCAGAAGTAATAGCCAGAGAAGACTCAGCCAGTGATAAAAACATAAGGAACTCTTCTCGGTCTACTAGAATAGGGGGATGGAGGGTGGGATGCAAGAAAGAAGGCGAGAAGAAGACAACTAACATGGAACGTTATGGTAGGTACATAACTTCTTAATGTTAAGTTGTCTATCTCATCTTCATTCTTGCTGGTTGGGACAGCGTCCCTAGCACCTCAATCCTGGGTAGTTCTTCAGAACAGTGGAACCAAAATCAGCTCTGCTCCTGGAGGCCACGCCCAGCTTATAATGTGAAATGAAGGTATGAGGATTGGCCCATGTAGCTGCCGCACAAATAGTTTCCATTAGCAATCTTGCCTGAAAAGCCACTGAAGTACCTAGAGCTCTAGTGGAGTGACCTTTTGGTTTAGCAGGAAGCTTTTTATTCCTCGTCTGATATATAAATGTAATAATAGATGTCAACCACCTAGATAAGGTTACTTTCAACACCGGTATACCTTGTTTACCCTGAGCATAGGACAGGAACAACTGGTCTGATTTTCTGATTTGCTTGGTTCTATGCAAGTAAAAGCGTAATTGTCTATGAATAGCCAACTGATGCAATTTGTATTCCGCTTTGTTGGAATAATTTGGAAAAAACACAGGCAGGTCAATAGACTGATTCAAATTATTGTCAGAAGCAACCTTTGGAAGGAAGGAAGGAAGGAAGGGATAGTCCTAAGAGAAACTTTATCATTGTGGAAAACTAGATAAGGAGGGTGAACACAAAGAGCCTGAAGTTCAGAAACTCTTCTAGCTGACGTAATTGCAACCAAAAGAAGGGTTTTCCAAGAAAGAAACTTCAAAGAAAAAGAAGCTGCAGGTTCAAAGCGGGGCAGTATCAGGGAAGCTAAAATAAAATTTACATCTCACAGAGGCGGGGGATCTCTCAATGGGGGCCTGAGTAGAGTGGTCCCTTTGAGAAAAGCTTTACAAAGCTTATGGGACATGATACTTGTATCAGATAGACCCGTATGAAAGTATGAAATTGCAGCTAGCTGAACTCTAATCGTGGCAGAAGAGGATCCAGCATGAAAAAGTTCCGCTAGAAAATCCAAAATATGGTGCACAGGGGCTGAAAAGGGATCTATATTCCTGGCCTCTGCCCAGAAAGAAAAACGTTTCCACTTACTAGCATAAGTCTTTCTAGTGGTAGACTTATGCGATGATAAGATGATTTCACGCACCGAGTGGGAGATGTTCGGAAGCCTGGCTAAGGTCGGAAGTGGAGCAACCAAGCAGTGAGCTGGAGAGATTGAAGGGATTGGTGCAACCCACCCGATTGATGGATCAGGAGGTCTGGAACTGGGTCCAGGGCTGCTCCAGAAGGTGATGATGCAGGAACGGGAACCAAATTTGTCGAGGCCAGTAAGGGGCAATGAAGATCATCTTGCATCCCAATGTGGTAGCTTTCTGAATTAGTTTGAGAATCAGGGGAAACGGAGGAATGCATAAAGAAGTCCCTGAGGCCAATCGTGAACTAGAGCGCCTCTGGGGGAGTGTCCGGGAAGAGGGAAGATAGAGAAGAAATTGTCGCACTTGCTGTTGAAGGGGGTGGCAAAAAGGTCGCAGCAAGGCTGACCCCATTTGCGGAAGATTTGGTCCGCCACTGTCTGATTGAGAGACCACTTGTGAGGCATGAGAATTGCTCTGCTCAGCCTGTCTGCTATAACGTTGGACTTCCCAGGGATGTGCGCTGCTATCAGAAACCGTTGGGAAGAGATCGACCACTGCCAGAGTCTGAGTGCTTCTCGACATAGGGGGTAGGACCTGGTTCCGCCCTACTTGTTGATGTACCACACTACCGACATATTGTCCGTTTGAATTGCAATGGTCCCGGTGGGAAGAGAGTTCTGAAGAGCTTGCAACGCTAAAAGCATGGCCCTCATCTCCAAGACATTGATATGCAGATGGTACTCGTGAGGCTGCCAGGTGCTTTGGACTGTTCTGCCCTGAAAATGCCCCCCCCCCACCCCCACCCGATCAGGGAGGCATCCGTGGTCACCGTAGCCACTGGAGGAGGAAGAACAAATGATCTGCCCTGGTGTATTAATGGGGAAAACATCCACCAAGCAAGTTGGTTTTTGCATGACTGTGTGATCATTATCATGTGAGACATTGGAAGTGGCTGGAAAGACCATTGTGTGAACAGCATCCACTGAAGAATCCTCATGTGAAAACGAGCTAGGGGGATTAGTATGATAGCCGCTGCCATGAGACCCAATGTTTTTAGGATGAATCTGGCCTGAATTTTTTTGCATCCTAATAAGACCTGCACATGTCGTCAAATGTCTAACACTCTGTCTAATGGAAGTCTCGCTGACATGTCCTTTGTATTTAAGTTTGCGCCTATAAAGGTAATAGATTGACAAGGCGACAATGCAGACTTTTTGAAATTTATTGTGATGCCTAGTTTGGAGCAAGTTTGGATGGTGTAGTCTCTGGCTCGCAGCAGGTGATGCCTGGTGGTTGCAGTAAGGAGCCAGTCATCTAAATATGAAAACACCTGGAATCCTTGCCGTCTCAGGTGAGCGATAACTACTGCCAAACATTTGGTGAACACTCTGGGGGCTGTGGCGAGACCAAAAGGCAGAGCTCTGAACTGATAATGACTGGCTCCCAGCCGGAAGTGGAGTAATCTTCTGGAGCGTCTGTTCATTTTGATATGGTAGTACGCGTCCTGAAGATCTATGGAGCACATCCAATTGTCCTTACCCACAAAGGGTAAAATGGACTGTAGTGTGACCATCCGGAACTTCGTTCTTTGAACAGACCTGTTTAGTCTGCTGAGATCCAGAATGCGTCTCCAGTCCCCTGTCTTTTTTGGTACCAAAAAGAACCTTGAGTAAATTCCGGATCCTTGCTGGTCTGCTGGGACTGGCTGGATGGCTCTTTTCCTTAGCAGTTTTGAAATTTCTTGAACTGCTTGATCCCGTAGATTGGGTGGAAAATCTGGAAGGGACCTGTTGGGGATGTAAGGAATGCGAAAGAAGGGAATTTGGTAGCCTTCGGATATAATAGACAGCACCCATTTGTCTAGAGTTATAGTTTGCCAGGCTTTTGGGTACAGCGATAATCTTCCCCCGACTGCCTCCGAAGGTGGACAGCCAGGCAGCACTTCAAGGATGCTGGAAGGGCTTGTCAGAGAAGGATTCTCTTTGGCCCTGATTTTGTGGACCCCCCTCTGCCCCGAGGGCGGCATCTATTGTTGTTTCCTCCTCTGCCCCTGGAGGGGAACTCTCCACGTGTGTCAGGCACGGCTCCCTGGGGTTTCCAGAACCACATCTTCCCACTCTTCTGACCCTTGGGATACGGTCTTGAAGGAGTGAAAAAACGGACTCCCACAGCAGAGAGAGTCCTGCCTTCCTGCTCACACCTGGTAAGGGTATGGTCCAAAAAGAGCAGAACCATCAAAGGGGGTGTTGGTGAAAGACGCCCTGAAGGGTTACACAAAGTTACATAACCGCATCCAAGCATGCCTCCTCAAGGCCACGCCTGTGCCTGCGGCCCTACTCGCACCATCGGCTGCATAAGAGATGAGCAGCATGGAGGAGTTTACTACCAAATTAAGAGTCGCCAGCTAGGAGGCAACCTTAGCCTGGGCCCCCACAGCTGATGGATCTTGAAGGGTATCTCCTAGCTCTTTAAGGAGATCCCTTTGAAGATGTGTAAAGTGGCACAAGTAATTCAGCGACCTCATGGAGAAGGTTGCTGAAGAAAACATCCGCTTCCCATATCTGTCCATCGTCCTAGATTCCTTATTAGGGGGATGGACAGACGAAGAAGTTTCAGCCAACTCCTTTTTTGTGGCTGCTGCTACCACCATGGCATCAACGGGAACACCCTTGGTCAGAAATTGCTTGTCTTGTGGAGCAGTAATAAATTTTGTGGGCCTTCAGGGAGTTGGTTCCATTGTGTCTGGAGCTGACCACTATCAATGGAGGGCTGCAAGCTGGTCTAGCTGGTCCAGCCAGCATACAAATATCATCAATGGAGGGCTGCAAGAAAAAGGTAATCGAAGTAGCCACTGCTCTAGCTGAATGACCTCTAGGCTTCATTACGGACAATGCCTTCAAAGTGTACACAAATGAGATACAGTTGAAGAGGCATTTGGAAAGGATCACTTTGGAAACAGGTTTCCCGAGGCTCAACTTAGAAAAGGGAACAAAAACAGTTGGTCAAATTTTCTAAAACCTTTAGTTCTACCAGACAAAACTTGAGCTGTCTATGCACATCCAAATAATGAAATAAATACTCTTCCTTTTTAATGAAACTTTGAAAGAAGACTGGTAAGTGAACTGGCTATTTCAAAGTAGATTCCAAAGTGAACTTGGGCAAAAAGGAAGGATTTGTCCTGAGAGTAACTCTGTCCTTATGAAAAATTAAGTAAGGAGGTGCTAAGGATAGTGCTTGAAGCTCAGACACCTTTCCTGCTTAAATATCAGCCACCGGACAGAGGGTCTTCCATGACAACTTTTAGGATACCGTAGCTGAAGGCTGAAAGGGAGATCTAGAAAGCACTTGTAGCATTAGAGGAAGATCCCATGGAAGTACCAGATCTCGAATACATAGTTGTGCCAAAAAATACCCCTCAGGAAGGCTTTAGATAACTTAAGAGCATCAAAGGCATACTATCTCTGCCAATATGAAAACTGGAAATGTTGGCCAGTTGTACCTTTATGGCAGAATAACTCAAACAAGAATTACAAAGATCAGTCAGGAAGTCCAGGATGACATCCAAAGGAGCTCATAAAGGATCCAAGCCTTTAGAACAGGCCCAAATGCAGAAACGTTTCCACTTACTAGCCTACACCTTCCTAGTGGAAGGCTTTTAGGATGACAAAAGAATATGAATAACTGCCAGAGAGTTAGGGATTCCTGGCCATCATCTTAACTGGGGAAACCATGTGGTCAATTTGAGGGAGTGGAGGCTTGGAAGAGATATCACTGCAGGATGGGAAATCAGATCTGGGAGCGGGTCAATCACCCAGGGAGGGTGATACAGCTGTAACCAAAGAAAGCGGAATCAAACCTGTCAGGGCCAGAATGAGGCAATCATAATAACCACTGCCAAACCCTTAAGGCTTCTCGACATAGGGAATAGGAATAAGTTCCCCCTTGCTTGCTCAGATGCCACGCCACAAAATTGCTGTCTATTTGGACAGCAATCGCATCCTTGGGTTGGAGGTCCTGAAAGGCCTGCAACACTAGGAGAACCAACTAATTTCCAGGACACTGATGTGAAGATTTACCTCGAATCTTGGCCAGATTCCCTAGACAGTCTTCCCTTCAAAATGCCCCACCCCCAATTCAGAAAGGAAGCATGACTGTGGCCTGGGGATGGGAAAGAATAAAAGGCCACCCCGTTGCGACTAGTGGCGAGTCCAACCATTACTGAGTGTGGCGATAATGGACGTTTGCCAGAAACACTGAAGTCCATGGGTGTGTTACATAAAATCACTGAACAGCTACAGTCCATTGTAACACTCTCATATGGAAACTTGCTAGAAGAACAAGACAGAAAAATGCTGACACATGCCAAGGAGCCTAAGAAACCACAGATGTACAAAGCCCTGGATCTTAAAGAATGTGAGACACCTGTAGGCAAAGGGAAGTTAGTATGGATAACGGAAGTTTGGCTATCTTTGTGGCCCTATCCAAATGGCAGTCTATAAATTCCAGCACTTGCTTTGGCTCCAGGCTGCTCTTTTCGTGACTCACTATAATGCTAAAGGACAGACACAGCTGGAGTAAGGAGTCTTAAGCTTTGATGAGAAATGCTTTTCATGGAAGCAGTGAAATCAAATCTTCCAGGTACTGAAAAATCTGGAATCCCTGCAGCCTGAACCAGTCTGCTGCATTTAGTGAACATCTGGGGAGCTGTGGTGATACCAAAGGGCAGAGCCTGAAACCGGTAATGACTGGTTCCTAGCCGAAAGTGCAGGAATCTGCCTGAGTACCTCGCTATCTTTATGTTATCAAGGCATCCTTGAGCTCAACCAAGCACATTCAGTTGTCCTTCCTCCAGACAGGTAGAATGGACTGCAAAGTGAGCATCCGTAATTTGTTCTGTTTGACAAAGCGGCTCATTTTGTTGAAATCCAGAAATGGTCAGAGGTCTTTGTCCTTCTTTAGTACCAAAAAGAATATGGAACAAACTCCAGATCCTTGCTGGTCTGGTAGGACCTCCAGGATGACTCAGCTGGCTAGTAGTTTTTGGATTTTGACTGCTGTCTCCCTTCTCTGATGGGGTGGCATGTCCAAAAGACATTCGAAGGAATCTTTGGAGAACATGAAAAGGGACTTATACAGCATATGGACATGATTCTCAATACTTATGTGTTTGAGGTGATGGCCTCCCATGCTTTTGGGTGGTGAACCAAGTGACCACCAACTCACTCCACAGCATGGCAGTATGGCAACAATTCAGGAGCACTAAAAAGGTCTCCTGGAGACAGCTATATGGAAACCTCAGTTCTACAGACTGCTTCTACTGCATGGGTGGCATCCATCATGATTACCCCCCACCGTGTACTGCAGGGGAAACCTTATCCTGAAATAACCTGGAAAGACTGCTGCACTTTATGAAAAGAAAGGCAATTGCTCCCATTCTGATTCCTGAAGTAGGATTCCTGAGAGGTGGCAAAGCCCACTCTAATGGCAGATTCTTTATGACCTGTTATCTCCTACTTAACGCCTCTTTGGCCTTTGGGTCAAAAAGGAAAGAACCATCAAATGGAGCATTGAATAAAGATGCCTTAAAGCAGTCTGGAAAACTGCACAAATGCATCTAGGTGTGACAGTAGATAGTGATGTATGTGCCTACTGTGCAAAATGTTCCACAGGCAGTGTTGGACAGCAGCCTCAGACAGATATTCATGATGAACTGCATTGGTGACAACTGAGCCTCTGGAGTCTTCAGTATCACCATGGACTGCTGAGTCTTCACAACGTTTGAAATATCAGAGATCAGGTCTCACTGAAGTCTTGTCAAATGAGCGAGGTACTTGAGCACACGCAATGCAAAGGTTGCTGAAGCGTACACACACTTGCCCAAGCTGCCCAGACAGAGACTACCTCTTGGGTGGATGTTCCAACGAAGAGAGACTTTCTCGCACCAGCAGTAAAGTACAGTTGTGTACCTACCATAAATGTAGATGTTCGAGTGTATTCACTGTTGTAGTCATTACTCTTGGGGTTATCCTGCTGGCAGGCTACCCGCAGTCAGCCTGAATTCCAAAGTCCTGGTCCGGCATTGGTTGCTGTCGCCTCTTCCCTGACGTCAGTGCGCCAAGGATATAAAAGATGCAGCCGACACCATTTTCTTCAGTTTTTCTTGCCCCAGATGTCAGGTGCCCCCAAAAGGGTAGGCTAAATAGATTACGCCAATAAACATGCATGCACTAAAGTAAACATTTCCTTCATCTACAAGCAAATACACCACACAGGTTGTATAGAATAGAGAAGTACAGATAAGACCCAGCAAATGAAAGGGGATGGTAGAAGGGTAACCTGGACTGTAAAAGTGAATACACTCGAACATCTACATTTATGGTAGGTGCACAACTGTACTATGTTCATCGTGTTTTACTGTTGCAGTCATTACTCTTGGGTTGAATCCCAAAGCTGAGGATGGGTGGCTGAGCTAAATAGGATTAGGAGAGGCTATGAGGCCCTGCAGAACTGCAGTGGCAAAGCCTGCTCTGGATTTAGAGTAGAGAGGTAAGTGGTAGTGCTTTGTAAAAGTGTGCACTGAACTCCAAGTTGCAGCCTCTAAGATGTCTTTGGTTGGTACTCCTCTGAGGAAGGCTGCTGAAGTGGCTGTTGCTCTGGTAGAATGTGGCCTAATGCCCTTGGGTACTGATTTGCCATGCGGTGAGTAGCAGAAATGAATGCAATGACCTATCCATTTTGAAATAGTCTGTTTTGAGATAGCCTTTCCTTGTGATCCTGCAGCATATGCCACTAAAAGTTGCTCAGTCTTTCTGAAAGCTTTAGTTCTGTCCAAGTAGAAACGTAGCTGTCTGTGTATGTCCAAAGAATGCAGAAGTCTCTTCCCCTTGTTCTGTGGGTTTGGATAAAAGGTAGGCAAGTGAATGGTTTGATTAAGGGCCACACTGGACACCACCTTAGGCATAAATGTAGGGTTCATCCTCAGAAAAACCCTGTCTTGATGGAAAATGATAAAAGGTTCCACAGCCATGAGTGCCTGTAACTCCGAGACTCGTCTTGCAGAGGTTATTGCTAGGAGTAGAGCTGTTTTCCAGAATAAGAATTTTATATCAGCTGTTGAGGCTGGCTCGAAAGGAGGCAGTGTGAGTTTTTCCAAGACATAATTAAGGTCCCATGCAGGTAGTGGTGCTCTCCTTGGGGGGTCTTATGTTTTTGGCCCCTCTGAGGTACTGCCTTATTAAAGGATGAGAAAAGATAGGTGGTTCCGTATTGTAATGGGCTGAAATGACAGAGGCATGAATCTTAATTGATGAAAAGGATAGGCCTTTGTCCAGCATCTCAGTTAAGTATTGTAAAATCTGAGGAATATTTGGTACAACCATGTCAATTCCTTGTTCCAAGCACAGAATCTCTTCCATTTTTCTGCATAAGATTTTCTGGTACTGGGCCTCCTGGCCTCCAAGATAACATCCATTACAGCTTTGGAGAGAGGAGTGTTCTGAATGGCACCATTATCCGCCATGTTGCCAGATTTAAGGTCCTGAGTTGGCTGTGCAGGATCTGATTGTTTTGTTGGGTCAGTAAGTGAGAAGTTTGAGGCAATGTCCAGGCTGGACCTTGAAACAAGTTCTTTAGGATTGGGTACCAGTGCTGGCGTGGCCAGTCTGGGGCAATCAGTATAATTTTTGGCTTCTCTTGTCTGACCTATAGGAGTACCTTGGGGAGGAGAGGCAGTGGAGGAAAGGCATATACTGTTAGGTTTTTCCAGCTGAAGGATACGGCATCCACTTTCCATGCTTGCTTGTGATAAATCCCCGTGCAGAATCTCTGTAGTTGGCAGTTGTGAGGGGAGGCAAATAGATCTATGTGTGGGCATCCCCATTTCCTAGTTATCATGCTGAAGACTAGTGGATCCAGTTTCCACTCGTGGGGATCCATGAGGTTTCTGCTTAGTTCGTCTGCCAGAGTATTTATTTTTCCTGGCAGGAATTGTGCTTGCAGGTGAACTTGATAAGTCAATGCTGTGTCCCACAAAGTCATGGCTTGTCTGCAGAGAGGGTAGGAATGTGTGCCTCCCTGCTTGTTTATGTACCACATGACTGTAGTATTGTCCGTCTTTATCAGTAGTTGTCCTGGATGAAGTAGATCCTTGACAGCTGTCTGGGCATTCTGAACAGCTAGCATCTCTTTTTGATTGATATGAAGATGCATCTGGCTTGTGGGCCATGTGCCCTGAATACATTTTCCTGCCATATGGACCCCCCAGGCATAATCTGATGCGTCCGTTGTTAGTGTCTGCCTGACTGTGGGTAAAGTGAATGGCTGTCCCTTGTTGTGGTGACAGGCCTGTGCCCACCATCGAAACTCCTGTTGCTGGCACGGAATGAGGGTAATTAATATTTCAAGGCTGTGGCAATGTTGAGTCGAAACACTTTTTAGATACCATTGTAGTTTCCTCAAAGGCAGTCTGGCATATGGAATTAGCAGAATGCAGGATGCCATGAAGCCCAAAGCCTGCAGAATTTTTCTTGCAGATAACTGGGTCTTTGTTGCCAACATTTTGAAGTAAGAAGTCAGTTGCCTTTGTCTGGCATGAGATAAGCCATCTGGGCAGTTGTATTTAAGCTTGCACCCAGGAATATTATCTCTTGAGAGGGTACTAGTTTTGATTTCTTTTCGTTTACTGTGTACCCTAGGCAAATTAGTAATCTTTTTACAAACGCCAGATGCTTTAGTAGAATGTCTTTGTTCTCTGCTTGAATAAGGCGGTCATCCAAGTAGGGATATATTTGAATTCCTCTGTCTGCAAAATGCAATTACTGGTGCCAGGCATTTTGTGAAGACCCTGGGCGCAGTAGATAAGCCAAAGGACAGTGCAGAGAATTGGTAGTGCATTGAGCCAGCTATGAATCTGAGGTATCTTCTGCAAGATTGTCTGATTGGGACATGCAGGTATGCCTCTTTTAGGTCCAAAGTTACGAGCCAAGCCTTCTTGCCCAGCATGGGCAATAGCTGCTACAGAGTCAACATTTTGAATTTTGGAACGTCCAGAAATGCGTTTAGAATAGACAGGTCCAGTATTGGTCTCCAGGCTTTGTCCTTTCTGGGCACCAAGAAAAGTCTAGAGTAAAATCCTTGTCCCTGCTCTTGTTGTGGTACTTGCTGAATGGCCCTCATGTCCATGAGGGATGAAACTTGTTTTTGCGCCTCTGCCGATTGATTGTGTGGCAGGTCTGGCATACCTTTTGCCCTTGGCAGGGTGTGAAAGTGGAACCTGTAGCCCTGAGACACTATGTTCAAGACCCATTTGTCCTGGGTAATCATGTGCCAATTTGGTGAAAGAAAAAAAGTTTTCCCCCCTAAGGGGGCTGCCAAAAGATAAGTGCTTGGTTCTGGCAGAGGAAAGTCATTGGGACTGTTTCCTGTATGGTTGTGATTTGTCCTCTGCTTTTGGAGGTAGAAGCACCCCATTGTTTAGGCCTGTATGAGCCTTGGGGCTGGGATCTGCCTTTGGGGCATCTGTATCTGCCTCTTTGTGGCCTGTCAAAGGACCAATTCTTTGTAGGCCAGTTCCTGCTAAATCTGGGTGGCTGTACCTGTAGGAAATCCTTAACTGTCTGCATGGATTTCGCTTTATCCTCCATTTTCTTCAACACCTCTTCTGCCTTAACACCAAACAAAGTATCATGCTGTAATGGAGCATCCAATAATTTTGCTTTAACATGATCAGGCAGATTCTGTTCCTTTAACCAAGCATGCCTTCTAATGACAGAACCAGAACAGCGGCCCTGCAAGAGGCCTCCAGTGAATCAAAACCACATTGCAAAGTATGCTTTCCCACTTGTTCAGCTGCATGCAATAAATCCTGCATTTCCTTGTTATCAGAACATTCAGAATTTGTCAACATTTTCTGTTTAAGCAGTGACATTAAGTATTGCTGATATTTAAGCATATGAAACTGACAATTTAAAGCCCTTACAGCCAAGGTAGCAGAAGTGTAAACTTTTTTCCCCCATCTGTCCAGTGCCCTAGAATCCCTATCAGAGGGGACAGGGTTTTTTGCAGAGGAAGCCTTGACCCCTTTGGGACCCTGAGATATAGTTTCTGGTTCAGCAGCAGGGTTTTTATATAGAAATTTACGAGAGTCTGGAACCCTGTAGTATCTGTCTGGCTTAGCAGGTGCAGGGGGTAAAGAGTCAGGAGACAGGCTGGACTCTGAAAATACATCTACAATGTCTAGAACAGGTAGAATAGCAAGAGGTCTGTGCTGAGGTAGTAAAAGACAGTCTCTGAGCCTTTTCTTAGATTCTGAGTAATCTTGGCTCTCCCAGCGAAAATGCTCCCTCATGGTATGCAGGGTTTCCCCAAAAGAATAATCCTCAGGAGGAGGGGCCGAAGGAATAGATTCTTCAGCATCAGAATCCTCATAGGGAGGAAAAGAGTATCCCTGTTCAGAAGAGGAGTCAGAGGAAATTGAAACCTGATTAGAAGAGTCATATTCTGTCTCTTGCCTAGGCCTCTTATCAGAAGGGAGATGGGAACCCCTGATCAAAGGAATTAGGTCTTTGGCCATTTTAAGCATCTGTTTCTTAGGCATGGAAGTCTGTCCAGGAGAATGCTGTACTTGTTTCTTTGTCTTTAGAGCTGTTTTAGTCTTTGAAGCTGAGGTTGGCTTGACATATAATTGTGTAGGTCTAAAAACACCCTCAGAAGCCGATGCCAGCTCAGCAGCTCCGGATCCATCTGAGGGAATAGTTTCAGAGAGTCCAATACCTTGAGTATCCAGAGGCCTAGTCGGCTCCACGTGGGAGTAGGAAGCGGCCTGTGGCTCTGAGGTAGCGGGCGTCAGGGGCTGCGAAAGCACCTCACTGAGAACCGGCGACTGGCCTAGCAGGGGCCTCGTCGGTTTTGGATCTCGGATGCCTGTCCTTTTCTTTGCACTTTTTATAAACTCCGGTCGTCGGCTGTTCCGACAGCATTATATAATTAAACCTTCAGTCAAAGTAATGAAAGGCAAAATCGTACCAACGCTTAATAGTGTGTTGGTTAAATCTAGCACAAAACCGACAGCTAGCAACGTCATGATCAGGGCCTAGGCAAGGAATACAGTAAGAATGAAAATCCTTATGTGGTATTTGCTTCCCACAAGAAATACAATTGTTAACTTTTTCTGACATCGGTCTGGAGCAAGAAAAAAGTTTCCCCAACGGGGTACTTAGCTTTAATGAACACTTCGGATCTGAAATTCGATTTTGAAAATCTCAGGAGTCGGCCGATCGGCACTTGCGAATTGCTTTTGCTTCGGGCACCGCACGACAAGAAAGACTGAAGAAAATGGCATCGGCTGCATCTTTTATACCCCTAGCGCACTGACATCAGGGAAGAGGTGACAGCAACCGACGCCGGACCAGGACTTTGGAATTTGGGCCGACTGCGGGTAGCCTGCCAGCAGGATAACCCAAGAGTAATGACTACAACAGTGAAACACGATGAACATCCACGATAGCATCAACCTCTAACCACTTACTCCAATGGGGTCTGCTCTTAGGAGGGGCCAAAATTCTATCCAGTTTCCTAGGGATTGGTTCCACTACATCAGTTTCCCTCCATGACACCAGGTCTACTAAGTCATCAAGGGGGGGACCACCCGGGATGTGGATGGGCTCACACCAAAGGCCTCCAGAAACACCAACTCTTCCAGGGAAAGGGTCTCTGTGATCTGCCCCCTAACTCTGCTTTAATAACACCAATAGATAGACAAAACAGATTTTAATTGTGGAGAGATGAGGAAGCTATCCACTTCATAAGTGCCCTTGGCGAGGGATTCATCAGAGGAATCCAAGTGCTTCCTGATGCACTTGCTCTTACTGTTTTCCCCTGACTGGAGAACTGGATGGAAATCCAGAAGAAATGGAGGGTCCAGAATGCATGGAAGCCTGGAGACTTGAAGGTGTAGGCTATCGCAGAACCAGCTAGTACAAATCTCAGGCCCAGAAACATGCAAAGAGAAGGCTCTCATGCAGCTGCTCAGAGTGGGAGAAGGTGTTCTCTAAGGCACTGAAAGCGGAAACCAAGCTGGACAAACAGACCTGGCACTCTTCAGATCCAAGGACCAGAAAAAAGCACCACAATCAAGCAAGGATCTGAGCAGATCCAACACCAAAATCAGAGCTGAACTGTTGAGTATCAAAGATCCCATGGGCAAGGACAATTCTGAAACCTAGATCTGCTTTCCCAAGGCCATGGATCCACGACACGTACGGCTCAGATAACACACCAAAGACGAGAACATCAAACATCAAAGAAAGATTTGGTGCCTGAAGTGGCCAAGCCGTTGGAGCCAACAAGAGGGATGGCAGCACAGCCAGACCCCTAAACCACAAAGCTGAAGGGACCGGGGAGGAAAAAACAGCAGTGAGAGCTGAAACCTAAGGCAATGGGGTGGAAAAGGCTAATAAGATTTCTAGTTGTATCTGGGCCTGCAAAAAGCATCACATCAGCTGTTTCAAGTCTGATGGCTTAAAGCTCCTACCAGATCTGGCAGACCAGGCTTAAGATGCCCATGATGACAGCTTTGAAAACTTCCTTCCTGGGATCAGCTCAGAGGAATGGATCTGAATAGGAGATGTTGGGATACTGGGTGGGGAAAGGAATGACTCTGGGGAGAATTCTGCTGGCATGATGTGCAAAAAAATATTGGGTGTGCAACCTGCTCACCAAAGCAGAAGAGTCCTTTGCTAGGAAGGGACTGTGGATGCTGACTTGGATGTTTCCCACACCATCGGTACAAGTGATTAGAGCCAAATAGGCATAGCCACACCCTACAGTGTTGGAGCCAGAGGCACCAAAGGTTAGTGAACCTTCAGCTCAGGCTGATCTTCGGTAGACAAGGATGACTGTTTGCAGTCCCATTGCTCTTGGCAACAAGACTTCAAGTCCTAACCCCAGGACCACTCTTTTTCTCTCTTCTCAGACCTCTTATTGAGAAAAGGGGAAAGGGAAGTGTGGCGGAAGGTGGAAGCACCCTTTTTAACACTAGTTTGGTCGGATGTTTGTTAATTGCTCAGGACCCAAAAGCCACACAGGCTGAGTGCTCCAATTCTAGATGAGCAGCACCCAGACAATACACACAGTGATTGTGTGCATCTTGCAGAGGAAATGTGTGCCCTCAAACCACACTTTTTCAACCCCAAATTTTTCTTTTCAATAATTAGTACTTGCACTAAAAGTAATAAGCACCAATACAACACACATTTAACAATATCACTAATCTAAAGATAAAACTATAATACATTACCGAACTATCTAACTGTACTAAACAATAGAAATATACAGTTGTGTAGGTTGAACGTACCGCAACAGTAGACGTTTGAATGATCACTAATGAAGTGGCCTTAGATATATGGGGTTATATCCTCCAATGATATAACAGCCAGGCAGCTTCCAAAGCTCCAGGGCACCTTCACACACCAAAGCTATCAATCAGCCTGAGGAGAGCTGACTAAATGTCCACACCCTGACACAAAAGAAATACACCACATACAAGGTGGATAGATAGAGCAGCTACTGCAGCAGTGATCATTCAAACATCTACGTTATGGTAAGTTCAGCTTATACAACTGTACTATGTTTTCGATATTGATCACTGCTGCAGTAGCTTTAGCTACATGGGTAGATGACCACATCTAACTTTATCTGGGAGGTGGAAAGAGAATGGTCCATGAGCCCCTAGAGAATGGTCCTAGCAAATGTTGGCCTAGATGTAAAGCAAGAATCAAGCTTATAGTGCTTTGTAAAAGTATGTACATAGGACCAAGTAGTAGTTTACATCTACAATACAGTCTTTCCAAAAACCCACAGATGAAGCCAAGGCCCTGGTAAAGTGAACTTTGACCTTGCTTGGAAGAGATGTGTCATGGTGGAGTATAACAAAAGCTATCAGCCTTAGGCGCCCATTTGGAAACTGTTTATTTTGACACAGGGTGGTCCCTTCTTACCATCACAAGAAGTGAATAACTGATCCAAAGTTCTGAAAGATTTAGTTCTGCCAAGATAGTATGAGTTATCTGTAGACATCCCAGGTATGCAGAATGCTTTCTCCCTCATTTTTAGGTCAGGAAAGAAAACAAGGAGATTGATGGTTTGGTTTAAAGTAAACTCAGATACCGCTTTAGATAAAAAAAAAAAAAAAAACAAAAACAAAAAGATTATTTATCAAAGAAAACGTGACCCTATGGATAATGAAGCATGGTTCACGCACCATAAGAGCTTGCAAAACTCAGATACCTTCCTTGCAGAGGTCAGAGCAATCACTAAAACTGATTCCCATGTTAAAAACCTCAAGTCAGCCAGATAAGCTGGTTCAACTGGAGCAAGTGTGAGCTTCTCTAACAAAACTTAAGATCCCAAGGATGGGACACTAGTTTACTTGGAGGCCTCTTATGAAACCCTTTCAAGAACATTTTGACAACAGACTGCTTTGAAAGAGGAGGATCCATGGGCAGACATGCTGAAATGGCTAATGAATGGACCTTTATAGAGGAATAAGCAAGGTCACAGGATAGGAACTCGCACAAATATTTTAAAACCAGAGAACAACTAGCCCTGAATGGATGTTAGTTATGTTGTTGGCACCAGCTAGAAAACCTTTTGTATTTGCTAATATACAATTTTATAGTAGCATGCTTTCTTGCCTTCATTAGTACCTGCTGCACATCCTCAGAAAACAGGTGCCTAAAAGGAATTAAGAGCCTATCATCCAGGCAGTCAAGTGAAGATGACTGATGTCAGGATTTATCAAACAACCCTGTTCTTGTATGAGTAGATTCATTACGACAGGAAGCCTGTGGTAACTGCCCCTGGCCATTTCTAAAACAAGGGGAAAAAAAGAGACATACCATCTGAGTAGTTGTACCTCATTTATTTTCAACCTGTGGGTTACGGATCCGACTCGGATCCGAGCCGGCAATTTCACAAGTATCTGCTCCGAGCTCCAAGCTCCTACCCCTACCCAAAACACACCACCACCACCTTCCTTCCCCTCAGATCGAGTTTGCCACCCCATAAAACCAGGAACCTAATACAGCAAACCTTATTTCACCTACTTACTCAACTAGATGTAAAGGCGCATTCTGCTACATAATAAGCCAGCAGGTTAGGGGGAAGGAGGGGGGATGGCTGAAGACAAATGAAGTACAACTACTCAGATGGAACATTATGGTGAGTAATTAACTTCTTTATCTGAAGTAGTTGACTTCATTTGCTCTTTTGACTTCATTTGCTCTTCAACCTGTGGGACAGAGTTCCCAGCTACCTATAACCTTGGGTGGCCCACATGGAAGGATATTCCGAAGCACCGCAGAGCCAAAGGATGCCTGGCCTCTAGATACCAAATCCAACTTACAATGGGAAATAAAAGTATGAGATGAGGACCAAGTAGCCGCAGAACAGATATCATCCAAGGACACCCTGGACCAGAAGGCCGCTGAAGTAGCCATAGACCTGGTAGAATGGGCTCTAACCTGACCCAGAGGAGACAAACCCTTGTCTTTGTATACTTGAAAAATACAGAGAGAAATCCATTTAGCAATGGTCACCTTGGAAATGGGTTTAGCCAAAAACGGTTTAGAGAAAGATGCAAACAACTGGTCAGACTTTCGAAAAGCCTTGGTTCTGTGTAAATAAAAATGTATTTGTCTATGAACATCTAACAAATGCAACTTGTATTCCCCTTTATTTTTGAAATTTGGAAAGAAAACAGGTAAATTAATTGTCTGATTGATATTTGCCTCAGAGGCCACTTTGGGAAGAAACGAGGGATTGGTACGAAGAGAAACCCTGTCCTTATGGAAAACCATGTATGGGACCTTGATAGACAATGCCGGGAGTTCAGAGACTCTCCTAGCCGATGTGATAGCCACTAGAAAGGCTGCCTTCCAAGACAGAAATTTAAGGTCTACTGTTGCAGCCAGTTCAAAAGGAGACATAACCAGCACTTGCAACACCAAGGTAAGGTCCCATGGAGGAGTGGAATCTTTGACCGAGGAACACAAGAGAAAGGTACCTTTGATAAAGGTTTTGCACAATCTGGAAGAAGCCAAAAAAATTAATATTTTCACCAGTGTGGAAACTGGAAATTGCAGCAAGTTGTACCTTCACTGTCGAAGAACTAGCCCCTTTTTGAAAAATGACTGCCAAAAATTCAAGAATAGCCAGAAGTGGTGCCAAGAAGGGATCCAAGTTTCTCTGAGAGGCCCAGATGAAAAAACGTTTCCATTTGCTACGGTCGATTTTTCTAGTGGAGAATTTAAGAGCTGCCACTAGAATAGACTTGACAGAAGATGACAAACCCGGAGTCCTAGCAATTAGGGGAACTGGAGCAGCCAAGCTGTGAGCTTCAGACTGTCCAGATTTGGATGAGGAACCCCTGAAGGGTGAGATATGAGAGCCAGGTGGGAATGCAAAATCCAAGGAGGAACAATAAGATGAGACTAGAGGAAGGGAAACCAAACCTGGCGAGGCCAAAACGGGTCAATGAGGATGACTTTGCTCCCCAGACGACGCACTTTCTGTAAAAACTTTGGGACAAGAGGTAATGGGGGTAGAAGCATAAAGAAGATCAGGAGGCCAAGCCAGGACGAGAGCGTCTCTGGGGGATTCCCCTGGCAGGGGGTTCAGAGCGAAGAACTCGCTGCACTTCGCTTTGGAAAGAGATGCGAAGAAATCGCAGCAAGGATGATCTCACTTTAAAAAAATCTGCTCCGCTACTGAAGGATTCAGAAACCACTCGTAAGGTAACAGGATAGAACGGCTTAGCTTGTCCACCAGAAAGTTGGACCATCCCGGAATGTGCGTTGCTACCAGAAAGCGACTGGTGGAGATCGCCCATTCCCAAACTCTCATGGCCTCGCCACAAAGGGGGTAGGATCTGGTCCCTCCCTGTTTGTTGATGTACCAGACCACCGACATGTTCTCTGACTGAATTGCAATAGTTCCCAGAGGAAGAAAAGCTTGAAGGGCCTGCAAAGCTAAAAGGACTGCTCTCATCTCTAGAACATTGATATGCAAACTGGTCTCAATTGGGGACCACAGGCCTTGGACTGTCCTTCCCAAGCAATGCCTCCCCACCCTAGCTGGGAGGCTTCCATGGTCACTGTGGCTTGGGCTGGGGCTGCAGCAAATGGACGTCATTCGAGCATTTCCAGAGAATGCATCCACCAAAGGAGGGACACCCTGCAGGCTTTGCTTATGTGTATCGGATATGTCAGTGAAAGATCTAGTATAGACCATAGTACTGCAAGAGTCCACTGTACTACTCACATGTGCAAATGAGCACATGGAAGAAGTGTAATCATGGTCGACATAGAGCTGACGGCTCGCAACACTGCCTCCGCTGGCAGTAGATATGAGTGAAAAATGATAGCGATGTGCATTTGTAGATTTCGAATTCTGTCTGAAGTTAGGAAGACTTCTGTCTGCAAGGTGTCTATCCATACTCCGATGAACTCTATGACCTGGACAGGGTGTAGATGAGACTTGGCAATGTTGACTGTAATACCCAGATGATCTGCTAGAAGCAGGAAATAGTCCCTGACCTGACAAAGCAGACGCTTGGTTGAAGCAGCAAGGAGCCAATCATCCAGGTATGGAAAGACCTGAATTCCTTGAAGCCTCAAGTAAGCCGCTAGCACTGCCATAACCTTGGTGAACACCGTAGGGGCTGTGGTGAGACCAAAGGGTAGAGCTTGAAACTGATAATGATTGGCCCCTAGCTAGAAGCGAAGGAACCTCCTGGTGCTTCTGTGTATCTTTATGTGAAGGTAAGCACATCCAGTCCCCCTCTTGCAAGTAAGGCAGAATGGACTGCAACATGACCATCCAGAACTTCTCTTTGGCAAAGACAGGTTCAGGTTGACAGATCTAGAATGGGCCTCAAGTCTCCCGTCTTTTTTGGCACCAAAAAGAACCTGGAATAGATGTCCGATCCGGACTGATCTCAGGGGACAGGTTCGATGCCTCGCTTCTTTAGCAGCCTGAATACCTCTACTGCTGCTGCCTACCTTTGCATGGGTGGTACATCCGGGAGGTGTTTGGGTGGCACTGGGAGAGCCACAAAGGGGACTGTATAACCTCTGGATATGATCCATAGCACCCAATGGTCTGATAACATGGACTCCCATGCCATCAGGTGCAATGACAGGTGATCCCCAACTGCCTCCAGAGCAGTTGGGGAACCCCTCAGGATTGCTGTGCGGCCTGTCCGAGAATGGTTCTCAAGACCCAAAATTTCTTGGACCCCCTCTGCCCCTGGGCCAGTGTCTGTCTTGACCCCCTCTGCCTCTAGGGAAGATGAGCCCTGAGCATCCTGGGAATACTGAGACTTTCAGAACCACATCTTCTTTTGCCCTCGCTGATTCCGAGAAAAGGATCTTTGAGGGTTTGAAAAGCTTATCCCAACGGCAGACAGTGTCTTCCTGTCCTTCTCGCTCTGGACCAACTTGTCACGGATGGTGTTACCAAAAAGGGAAGAGCCGTCATAAGGGGCATTCGCAAAGGAGGCCTTAAAGGGCTCCGAGAACTGACACAATCTAAGTCAGGCGTGATGCCTCATGGCAACACCGGACACAGCCGCCCTAGCCGCTCCCTCGGTGGTGAGTGAAAGGAGTTACATGGACGTATTTGAGACTGCTTTCAGGGTGGCCATCCTCACGGAGAATGTATTTTTATCCTCCTGCAGTGTGGACCCAGGGGGCGACTCAGCGAATTCCTGAACAAGGTCACGCTGTAGTCGAATAACGTGGGCCAAGTAGTTCAGCCCCCTTACAGAAAAGGTTGCTGACGCATACACAAGCTTCCCTAGGTGGTCCATCATCCTGGACTTTCGGTCAGGGGGATGGACCGTGGAACTCTCCTGAACAAGTTCCTTCTTGTTGGCCACTGCTACCTCCATAGCGTCTACAGGGGACCCTTTATTCCAGGCAGGTCTGTCTGAAGGGGGGCTTAAAATTTTATCAGGGAGCCTTGGAACAGGCTCCACGGCGTCCGGTTCCTTCCAAGCCTGTGAAGTGATTAAGTCCACCAAAAGGATCCGTGGAGTGGGGGGACACCCAGGAGGTAGACGGGCTTGCCCTGAAGGCCTTCAGGAACACCGACTCGTCAGAGGAAGGTTTTGGGGTGAACCAGCCTCCCCGCTGACAAAGTTCCATAATGTCTCCAAAGGAGACATCCTCAAGAGGTATTCTGGGGGAACCTTCCCCTTCCTCCAAGTCAGTGTTCTCTGTGAGGGACTCCGGGTAGGGGTCCAAGTGCCTCCTCTTGCATGTACGCTTGCGAGGGACCTCTCCGGTGGGGCTGTCCACAGAGGGCTCGCAAGCCGCCTGATGTTCCTCAAGGGGAACCGTCTGTGGCTCTTGGAGCACAGGCTGTCCCTGTGGTAAAATGATGGGGGTCAGACCCAGACCAGGAGGAGTCGGGGCAGAATCTGAACAAATAGTTAGGGGTCTCAATCCAACAGAGAGCCCTTTCCACTACATCAAACACCGAGGGAGAGCAAACTTCCTGGGACCTTAGCACGGCAGCTGCTCTCCCAGGGTCCAAAGGGATCGGAGCCAGTCCTGAAGGAGACGGAGCGTCGAGGAAATGGCCTTGACTTGACAAGGTCGGAGCAGATGGGAAAAACTCCACTCCCCCCTCCCGGATCCGACGCCCAGGCTATGGCTCCGACAGCTGTTCGGATCAGACGTGCTCAAGGTAACTGCCACCGTCGAGGTAGCAAGTACCATCGGCGCCGACCCCCTGACTTCAAAGCTCCTCGGATCCAGATACACTGAAGCTGACAGCTGGCTCAGAGAAGGCGAAACAGGTGAAAAGTAGGGGAACGAGCTACCCCCTCCAGAGGGAGAGGGAGCTGGTAAGACTCCCATCTGGATCTGCATCTTAATACCTCCTCATCATTTTATCCACGTCAGATTCCGAAAGGCTACGGCTGGACCGCGATGAGGCTACGGACTCCAACCTAGCTGGTTGGAGTACCGAAGCCCAGTAATATGACCTAGGCTCCTCCAGCACTGGAGAAAAACGATGTGATCGGAGCCGAGGGGAGGTAGGTTTGGAAACTACCTGTACCTTAGGAGGCCCTGCTGGGGCAGAACAATCCGGGGACCTCTTTCCGTGCCTGTCACCTTTGTGCTCTCTCTCTCTTGTTTGTTTTGCTTTACTGTGTCCCCATCCCCAGGCCTAGCAGCAGGAGGTTGAGTCCCAGCCTTGGAGGGAGAGACAGAGACAGCAGGAACTATCGAGACTGAAGATGTGGTCACAGTTGTGACCGCCAAAGTGGCCGTCTCAGAAGCAGGGAGAAGGCCCTTCATAATCATTTTAGCCCTGTGGTCTCTCAGGGCTCGCGGGTTAAAAACCGCGCATACACTGCAGTCCATCGACAGGTGGGCCGCACCCAAGCATACAACACACAGAGTGTGGCCGTCAGCAGGCACCAACTTATGGCCATACTCTGTGCATTTCCAAAACACCTGTTTCGGTTGATCAGCCATTTTACAAAAACACAAGGGCCCAAGATTACCCTCAAGCAAGCCACACCACACACACACACACACACACACACACACACACACACACGCGCACGCACATGCGCACGCACGCACATGCGCACACACACGCGCGCGAGCACACACTCACACAGATAGCTGAGGGAAAGGGAGAACTTTTTTTTTTTTTTTGAAACACAGCACACTAGCGAAGGGAAGGAAAGGGGAACCTATACCATTAGGTAACTCTACACACACACACTAACAGCAAAAAACTCTGCTGGAAAACTCTCAAGTAACTTACAATACCCGGAGCTTGGAGATCGCAATGCAAATGCAAACGCGGCAAATGAGATCTGAAGGAAGGAAGGTGGTGGTGGTGGTGTATTATGGGTAGGGGCAGGAGCTCGTAGCAGATGCTTGTGAAATTTCCAGCTGGGATCCGAGTCGGCTCTGTAAACCACAAGTTGAAGACCAAATGAAGTCAACTACTTCAGATCCACAGTTAGCTGGGCTAAAAAGAGATTCACTACAATGTTTTTTTTTTCTGAATCTTCAGAAAGAATAGAAAGGCATACAGGAACATTCCAGTAAAGAAAACAAAAGGCATCCTTTTTCCAGGCCTTCTTACATGGAGTCCTGGAACAGAATTTTGCCAGTTGATTGTAAAGAGAGAAGGCAAAGATGTCTACTTGAGGAATTCCCCACAGATGGATCAACTCTTGGAAGATCCCCTGATCTAACTTCCATTTGTGAGGGTTTGTCCTGATCCGGCTCGTGTTGTCTGCCACAGTTTGGCACTGACAGAATGCAGGATAACTGCAGCGTGAGACTGAGCAGTGAAGCTATATCAAAAGCTAACACGGCTACTCTGCAAAGAGGGTATGACCTGGTTCTCCTTTGCTTGTTGATGTACCACATGAATGTGGTATTCTCTGAAACCAACCTGATCAGGGCAAGCATCTCCTTGACATCCGTGTGCTTGCATCTGCTCTTGGTGTCCCACAACCTTGCACTTTTAACCCCCCTAAATCTGCTCCCCCAAGCAAAGACTGAAGCGTCTGTTGTGACTGCTTTGGAGAAGGAAAGACCTGAGATTTAAGGATATCTATTATCTCCACTAAAAGATTTTTCTTCTGACAAACCACAACACTGGGATCTGTAAAGATAAAGCATGTCGTTGCTGGGCCCAAAGAGATTTCAGATACCACTGTATCTTTTGCATGTGGAGTTTTGCCAGGGGTATCATGAGAATCATAGGTGCCATGAGACCCAAAATCCTGAGGTACTCCCTCACAGTGACCAAGTCTGAGTGAAAAACCTTAGAAATAGAGCTAAATAAAGATCTAATTTTCCTATAGAAGAAAAGCTCTTTGAACTGAGGTGTTTAGCTGACATCCCAAGAGCACAATCCTGTATGAGGGAGTCAAGAAAGACTTCTGAATGTTCTCTTGGAATCACAGCTTGTGCAACAGATCTCTCACTCAAGAGAGATACTCTTCACATTTTGAAAAAGATTCTGTAAAGATAAGCAAGTCATCTAAATATGGAAAAATGTGGAAACCCTGTAGCTTGCAATTAGCTAAAACTGGAGCTACACACTTTGTGAACATTCTTGATGAAGTGGATAGTCCAAAGGGTAAGGCAGAGAACTGACAATGTGATCCAGATACACACAAACTTAAAAAAAAATCTGAAGTTCGGATGAAAAGAGGTGTGATGATGCACATCTTTTAAGTCTACTGTTACCAGGAAACTTGAAAGATGAAGAATAAGTAACAGGTTGTGATGTGAAATCATTATGAATTTGGGCATTATCACAAACAAGAAGAACCAGTACTGGTCTTCAAACATTTTCTTTCACTGGCATTAGGAACGTCATTGAATAAAACCCCTTCCCCATCTGGGAAGGAGGAACTTGTTTTACCAATCCTTAGAACAGCATGTGATTAAAAATGGGTGGAAACAAAAGGGTTGAATCTGCTGGATAAGGAACGACTCCCATGAAAAGAGGAATTTCCTCCCACAGCCATCTGTAACCCTGATGAATAATTTTCAGAACCCATTTGTCTACAGCAATCTGTTGCCAAACAGAAAAATTGAGATTCAGACTTTCTGGAAGATAAGAGGGGCTAGGGTGGGAGGGGGTCACAAGGTCTCTTGAACAGTTCTTCAGACAAGATGGACTGTCCTTGGTTTTGGGAGGTCTGAGACTTCTTTTTGAAAACTCTTGTCACTTCTTAAAATACTGTTTACCTGAAATCTGCAGAGACGGTTTATTCTGTTTTTTGACAAAACTGGATGAAGAGAAAGAAAATCCCTTGGACAATTTGGAAAAGGAGATCTGAAAATCTTGGAGATTCCCTGCATCAGCTTTGCCTCTTTCAGCACACTTTTATCTCCTCTATGCAAGGGAGAATTTAAAATCTCATTTTTACATAACTTCCTCCTTAAAACAGTACCAGAGGCTATAGCCCTGGAAGAAGTATCAACAGAGTTATACACATACTGCAGTGACCTGTGCAACAGAATAAATTATTTAAAGCAGATTGTTCTTCACAAGGAGGAAAAAAAAAGTTATGTACTCGCCATAACATTCCATCACTGCTGGGTTCTGATCTGATCCTCAGATCCCATTTCAGCCACCTCTTCCAGCTCAAGGAACACAAACTTTCGAGCTCCTCCCTTTACCCACAATGCCCCAGTCACCTAACATACCTCAGATCTTGTTTACTGCCCCTTATACCTGCAAAGCACTAGGAAATGATAAAAATAACAGAATCTGGTATGCAAACAAAGGAACAGTAGTTCCTCCAGCATCTCTTGATCTTTCCAAGTGTCAAACAAAGAGGGGGTTTGTGGGAGGGAAGTTGAGAAGGAATGAAAATAGACAACACAGTTGGAACACTATGGTGAGTACATAACTTTTTATTTGATGTTATCATTTTCATTTATTCCTCAACTACTAGGGCAGAGTCTCCAGCTACCTAAATCCCTGGAGGACTTTAAGGAAGGATATTCCTGAGCAATACTGAGCCAAAGGCTGCTCTTCCCCTGGAGACGGGATCCAATTTGTAATGAGCAATAAAGGTATGAATAACCCAAGCTGCACATGCACAAATATCATCCACGGAAGTTCTAGATAAAAAGGCTGAAGAAGTTGCCATTGATCTAGTGGAATTGGCTTTTGGTGGTTGCAGTAAAGGCAAACCCACTTTTTTCTACAAAAAAGTAATACAATCAGTCAATCTTTTGGCTAAAGTTATTTTAGAAACTGGTTTGCCTAACTTTGATTCCAAAAATGAAACAAATAATTGCTCTGATTTCCTCAAATTTTTGGTTCTGTGAAGATAAAAACGCAAATGTCTATGAATATCCAATAGGTGTAACATATATTCTCCTTAATCTGAGAAATTTGGAAAGCAAACTGGAAGGTTGATAACCTGATTAATATTGGATTCTGACACCACCTTAAGAAGAAAGGAAGGATTGGTCTGTAAAGATACTCTATCCTTATGAAAAATCAAATAAAGAGGTTTAGATGATAGAGCCTGTAATTCCGATACTCTTCTGGCAGAAGTAATAGTAACCAAAAAGATAGTTTTCCAGGTCAAAAATTTTAGTTCACACTTGGCAGATGGTTCAAAGGAAAGTTGGGTTAAAGACTGCAAAATAATATTTAAATCCCAAGGAGAAGCTGGATCTCTTAATGGTGGTCTAGGTAGGAAGGTTCCTCTAAGAAAAGCTTTTCAAAGTTTGGAAGATGCTAAGGTTGAATTATTAGCTCCTTAATGAAAATTAGAAATGGCAGCTAATTATACTCTAACAGTAGAGGAGCTGGCACCTCCATTGAAAATTGTAGCTAAAAAGTCAAGAACCTTAGTAATCGGTGCTGAAAAAAGGTCTAAATTCTTCTTATGTGCCCAACAACAAATATTTTCCACTTACTTTTATAAAGTTTCCTGCTGGAAGCTTTGTGGGATGATAAAAAAATATGATGGACAGGAGAGGAGAGTCTGAGTTGTCTAGAATCAACAGAACTGGAGAAACCATGTGGTCAACTTCAGGCCTGGAATGTCCGGATGAGTCATGTCTGTCAAGTGAGACAGTAGGTTTCAATTTGGATCCAGGGTGGATGAAGAAGATGAGGCCAAAGGAGGACAGTAAGGGGCAATGAGGATAACTGTGCTCTTCAATCAAGATGTTTTCTGAAGGAATTTGGAGATGAGAGGTAACGGAGGGACAATTGTGAAGTAAAGCATTCCTCAGTGACTCCCTCAATGGGTGGATCTGGGCAAAGAACCTGCTGCATTTGTTTTGCTCAGGGGAGATGCAGAGAGATCACAGCATGGTTGGCCCCATCAACAGAAAATCATCTCTGCCACTTTCATGTTGAGAGACTACTCATGATGCATTAGAATTCGTCTGCATTCACAATGGACTTCCCAGGAATAATGCTTTGCTATCAGAAAATAATTAGGTGACATCAACTACTGCCATAGTCTCAAAGCTTCTCGGCAAAGAGGGCAAGGTTTGGTCCACTCTTGTCTGTCTGGATCACAATAGTCCTGGTGGGGAGAGTGCCTTGAAAAGCCTGCAATGCTAGGAGGACAGCTCTCATTTCCAGGACAATGATATGCGTGTTGACCTCTTTGGTGAACCCAATGCTCACCCCCACTCTGGCAGGTACTCATGGTCACTATGGCCTTGAGTTGGAGGAGAATAAAGAGACGAACTTCTTGTACTTAACTGTAGTGTATCCACTACAAAAGGTAAGTTTTGCAACTTGGACTATTTTGAACTGACTGGATAATGGTTGACTAAGAATGGACCATCGAGTTGCGAGTGTCCAATGAAGAATCCTCATATGGTACCTTACCAACGCCACCAGAATGACTGTCACTGACCTAGACCTCAAAGCTCGAAGGATCAGTCAAGCTGAAGGAGAAAAACTTTGAATGATCTTTTTGACCTGAAAATGAATAGATTCAACTCTGGACAGATGGACTGTATTGAGCAAGGCACCAAAGAATTCCAGTATCTGTGATGGTTCGAGATGAGATTTGTTGTAACAGACAGACATCTCCAGATGAGAGCATAACTGGAGTATACAGTCTCAAGTTTGAATCAGATGATGCCTGGTCGGACCACTTACTGAGCCAGTCATCGATATATGGAAACACCTGGAATCCCTGCAGTCTCAAGTGAGCTGCTGCTAGAGAAGGTATCCCTAGATCTCTGGTAATGCAGACCGCTTCTGCAGTGGGGATGATGTCTTCCATAAGTTACCCTCTCTGCTTCTGGGGTAAATGTCGCCACATGGATCTTGGAAGGGACCCTGGACTGCTATACACTTGATAAACACCCTGGGGACCAAGGTGAGACCAAAGGGTAGTGCTCTGAATTGGAAATGACTGGCTCCCAACCAGTAGTGTACATATCTCCTGGAAAGTATGTTCATTTTTATGTGTTAGACCTTCAGGATACATACTATCAAGCACATCCAGTTCCTTGTGCAGAAAAGGCAAACTGGATGGAACCATAACCATCAGGAACTCTGTGTACTGAACTGATTGATTTTGATTGCTGAAACCCAAAATTGGTCTCCAGAACTTTGTTTTCTTTGACACTAAAAAGAATCTTGAATAAGTTCCGTACTCTTTCTAGTCCAGGGGAACCTATTGGGTGATGCTTTTTTCTAGCAGCTTGTTTACTTCTATTTCCCTCTGATTGGGTGGAACATCAGGGATTTTGTTTACTACTAGCAGGGGTGGATGGGGAAAACAGTATTATATAACTGCTGGATATTACCCTCCTCACTCATGAATCTTTTGTCATTTCTAACCAGGCTCTCCGGTGCCTCCAGAGACAGTCAAGCCTCCTTTCACGAGTTCTGATAGGACCTATTAGAGAAGGTATCCCTAGATCTCTGGTAATGCAGACCACTTCTGCAGTGGGGATGATGTCTTCCATAAGTTACCCTCTCTGCCTCTGGCGTAACTGTGGATCTTGGACGGGACCCTGGGATTTTTTTAACCAAATTTCCCACTGCCTCGTTGGGTCCTAGAGAAGGTCCATTCAAGGGTTAAAAAACATTTGCCCAACAGCAGGCAGGGTTTTCCTTCCTGCTCACACCTAGAGTGTGTCTTTTACTTTGGGGCCAATAAGGAACTTCTGTAAAAGGAAGCATTGAAGAAGGAAGATCTGAAAGGTTCCACAAAGTCAAACAAGTGCATCCAGGCATGTCTTCTAATAGAAATGCCTGAACCCACCACCCGTGAGGTACCTTCAGCTGTGTGGGAGAGAAGCCTCATGGAGGATTTTGAAATGGACTGAAGGGTAGCCAACTGCAAGAAAATACTGCTCTCTACCTTGAGGGATGTGTTCCCAGTGAGGAATATGGAAAATTTCCTTAATTAAATCCCTCTGAAGTCTTGCAACATGTGCCAAGTAGTTCAGCGACCTAAGAGTAAAAGTTGCTGAAGCACAGACATACTACCCAAACCTGTAAAGTGCCCTAGACTCGCTTGTTGGGGAGGGTGAACAAGGAATTTTGTTCTGCTAGTTCCTTCTTAGTGGCCACACCTTCGACCATGGCATCAACTGATAATCCCTTGCTCCAATAGGTTCTATCCTTTGGTGGTGTCAGGATCCTACCTGGTCTCTTAGGGATAGAGCTCAATAATATCAGGCTCCTTCTATGCCCATTGAGAGACCAAAACAATGAGCTCATCGGTGGGGTGGACTCATTTAGAAGGTAGAAAAGCAACTGCCAAAGGCCTCCAGGGATACATACTCCTCTTGGGAAGGGTTGTTAGGGGACCAACCACCCCTTTGTTTTAGGAGTTCTAAGAAATCTCCAAATGAAATGTCATAGGGTGGTGATTTGAGGGACCCTCCCCCCTTCATTAAAGTCAATATGTTCTGGTACAGACTCTTGGAGAGTCTAAGTGCCTCCTTTTACACCTTCTCTTCCAGGGAACTTTTTAGTGGCATGCTCTGGAGAAGTGTCAGATGATATTACTATACCTTGCTGGGTGGTCTGGAGAATGGTTTGGGCTGACCAGTCCCAGTGGTACAGCTGACTGAGGTTCTGGATGCAGAGTTGAATGGAGTTTGGTAGATGGAACCAAAGAGGGAAGAAAAGTCCGAACTACAGGAATAGAGAAAGCTGTCTCCACTACACTCACTGCAAAACACCTTGGAGAAAAAAAGAAACCAATGGATCCAACAAAAGAAAAAAAAGAAACCAATGGATCCAATAAAGCATGCTTATGGATGATTGACTTTCTCCACCCCGAAGGTAAACTACTCCAGGAGGGAGTTGGAGCCAAACCGCCTAGTGCTGAAGCTTAGAGGGGTAGAGATGACTATGACAGGTTTGAAGTAGACTCCAACACCCCGGAAGCGGCTCCAATGCTACAGCTCCGAGAGTCATCTAGCTTTGAACTGATCAGAGCCAAACAACTCAAACGTCCCCAGAGTCAAAGATGCCAGCATCTTTGAATCCAAGACAGATGACTCCACGACTTTTGGATTTGATGGCTCTGAAACCAAAGTTTGGATAGGAGAAGGAGCCAATAACAGGGAAGTAGTACTGACAATAGTCTGCAAACCCAATGGGGTCTGATCTAGAAGAACTCCCATTTGAATCTGCATCCTGAGGAATTTCCTCATTATCCTGTCCACATCCGCTTCTGTCAAACTCTTGGACAACCGACCAGATGAGACTGTTGAAGATGGTTTAGCGTGTCATCTCAGTGAAAATTCCAAAGAGGGGGGAAAGGGAAACGTGAAGAAATAGGATCCAGTAGAAGATGAGGTGATCGGATCTGAGGAGATTTCTCCAATCTGGGTCTTTGATCCAAAGTGGTTGAATCTGATACTTCAGCTACTTTAACTGGAGGTTCAGATACTAGAACCGAAGAGGTAGACCGATCCAGAGATCTTTTCCTTGACTTTTTAGGAAGAGAATTTCCCTTTTCCATGACTTTTAGGAAGAGAATTTCGCTTATCAACTTTTTTTTTTTTTGGGGGGGGGGGCTGAGTCTCAAAGGCTGTCACAGCAAGTTTTAAGGGTAGCAAACCTCTTAAGAGTAACTTGTTCTTTCTGTCTGTCAAGGCCCGCGAAACCGCAAGGAGAAAATAAGAGCAGAAAAGTTTTTTTTTGGAATAACACTAAAAGAAAAACAACACAAAATAACAGCAATGATAAAAAAATTAGTACTTAACAAGTACAAAGGAAATACCAACAATGGTTATTTAAGGAATACTCAAAGGTATGTATAAAGATTTTTATGTAGAAATAAGATTAACAGAAAGGGAAAGAGAGAGCAAGAAAGATTATAATATAACAAATGTAACTCTCAGAACTATAGTACGCTCGCTCAAGAGTAAGCAGCGACCACATCTGTATGTTAAGGTAGTAAATGAGATCTGAGGTATGTTAGGCATTATGGGTAAACACAGGAGCTCATGAGTTTCAGTGTTACATGAGCTGGAAGAAGCAATCAAGTCTGGATCCGAACCAAACAGGTGAGAAAAAAATGAAAATGACAACATCAGAACAACAATTATGTGCTTACCATAATGATAGATCTATGTTGTCTGATTTCTGTCCGGCTCTAGTCAGATCCGATCTGGAAGCTTTTTGGTTTCATAGGTTCATACTAGGCTATCTGCCCTAGGGCATTTATAAGCCTAGCCAGAGTGTGTTTGGCTTTCGGCACCCATTTTAAATTAATTTTGCTATGCCCTTTTTCAAGGTTAGTATACTGTGCCTCTGTCTAACAGTGACACAGAAGTGATACCCGGGGTAAACCTACGATCCCCCATCCACTCATCAAGATTCTTCTTGAAGAGAGTCAATGAGGGACTCTGCCTAACCTGGACTGGGATTTTATTCCAGAGTGAAGGGAGCCTCTGGGTTATGAATCTGTCCCTCCAGCATGTCCTATTTATTTCAGTGCTGAGGTTCAAGTCTCTCGAGTGCGTAGCTCGATGGGATTTGGATTTTCTGAGGTGCAGCATATCCATTAATTCCGGGTTGGACATGGCTTTATACGTCAGGCACAGATCGCCTCTGAGCAGGCGGTATGCCACTGAGTAGAGCTGGAGTTTCTTTAACCGGGCAGCATATGGCATCTGTCTGAGCCCTTTGATCCTCTTGGTGAGGTACTTTTGGGGTCTTTCCAGTTGCTGCAGGTGTCTGGTAAGGTACATCCCAAAAGGGGCACTGTACTCAATTATGGGCCTGATGAGGGATGAGTAAAGAGGCACGATGACCTCCCCTGAACTAGATGTGAATCCCTTCATGATTAGGTGGGCTATATAAAATGTTTTTCTAACCACTTTGGCCACGTGGTTGTCAAATGAAAGATTGCTATCAACTTGGGTCCCCAGGTCCCTAATTACGTCTTCCATACTTAATGTATTACCACTTATGTGGTAATTTGTGGGCACTTTGTTTTTGCCAAAGGGAATGACTATACACTTTTTGGCATTTAGCTTGAGGCCATGGCTCTGGCACCAGTTGTCTGTTTCTATGAGGCCTTTTTGGAGGATGCTTGTGTCGGCTGGAGAGTCGATTATGGCACCCAGTTTGCAGTCATCTGCAAACTTAGTCAGCCACAGTCCTTCCGTGTTGGCCTGTACCTCTGAGAAATATATACCGAACAAAAGAGGTCTCAGGACTGAGCCTTGTGGGATGCCACTTGTAACTGGTCTGGAGTCTGACATGGCTCCAGCAATTCTAACCATGTGGGTTCTGTCCTTGAGCCAGTTTGCAACCCATCTAGTGACATAGGGGTTTATATTTAAGCTGGTGAGCTTATCTATAATGCCTGAGTGGGGTATTGTATCGAAGGCTTTTGCGAGGTCCAAGTAGGCTGTGTGGACCACCTTCCCCTCGTCAATGGCCTTGGTGACTGTTTCAAAGAAATCGACCAGGAGGCAGGATCTGCCATTAACAAAGCCGAACTGGGTAGGATCCAGTGTCTGTAGGTCCCCAATATCTTTATTTATAAGGTCCATGATGATCCTTTCCATAGCTTTGCAGACCAAGCTAGTCAGGCTTATGGGGCAATAGTTTCCAGGATGCTTTGAGGCACCATCTTTGTGGAGAGGGACCACCATTGCTGTACGCCACTCTTTGGGTACATATCCTGTAGTAAGACTGAGACTGAACAGTAGTTTTATGTTTGGGTTTAGCTCTTCTTGGAGTTCATGTAGGACGCAGCCTGGGACACCGTCTGGTCCCATTGATGCTGTGTTTTTTGCTTTGGAGAGGGTGGCTCTTACCTGAGCATCTGAGATGTCAGGGAGGCAGTACTCTGCTGGGATTGATATTTGCCCTTTTGGTGGGGAGGGGGGGGGTTTGCGCTGAACCTATCAGCTAGGATGTTGGCAATGTCTGTGGGTTCGGTGTATTTTTTGTCATTTTGGACTAATTCTGAGCATATCTGGGAATTCCCACCCAGGTTCCTAACATAACTAAAGAAAGCCTTGTGATTAACCTTAGTGTCCTGTGCAATTTTTCTCTCGAAGCTGGCCTTAGACGATTTTAGGAGTGCCCGTAGTTTTTGCTAATACTGATCAGAGATGCCTTCCCTTTTTGGGATTTTGCTCTATCATGTAGTAGCTTCTTCCTTCTATTGTACAGTTTGTTAATGGCTGGGGTCCACTAGACAGGACGTCTGCCTTTGGAGGATTGGGTCTTGGTTTTATTTGGGATTGCATGATCCATGCATTCCTGAAGGTGTTCATAGAATGCGTTTATAAAGGATTCTGCGGTCTGGGCCGTATTTTCCACAGGCCCTGGGGCTTTGAAGGATTCCACCTCGGTTTTGAGGAGTGTGAAATTTGCTTTAGAGAAGTTTTTCACTGTGGTTTTCTGGGCAGGGGGTAGGGTCGGGATGTGAATATCCAGTGAGATTAGTTTATGGTCTGATCTTACCAGTGAGGGATACACTTCTGGTCTGGAGCATAGAGTCCCCATGTTGGTGATGATCAGATCCAGTATGTTTTCCCCTCTTGTGGGAGTGGTATCAAGTTGTTCCATAGCATTTGAGTTTATAAATTCTAGAAACCTTTGGGCTAGGGTGTTGGAGCTAGAGTAATGCTCCCAGTCTATGTTTGGGTAATTGAAGTCGCCCAATATAATGGTGTTTGGAGAGACCTTCATATTTTCCAGTGTTCTCAGGAAGGCTGAGTGGAGTTCCTGGGTTTGGGAGGGTGGTCTGTAGAAGGCTATAAACTGGAAGGCAGTTTTACCCACTGTTAGTTGCACATGGATAGTCTCTGATGCTTTGTGCTGTGCCACCAACCTGGAGGTGTGGGTATCTGATGAATATTGATACTTCCCCTCCTTTTGTGGTTCGGTCCAAGTTTTGGGGCCGAAAAGCATGGTATGAGGTATAACCTGGTAGTGCTGGGGTGCTCTCGGGAGCCTTGAACCAGGTTTCTGTTACTGCACAGATATCGATGTTCTCCATGCTAAGGAGAGTTTCGAGTGCATGCATCTTGAGGTTTAGACTTCTGGCGTTGAGTAGCACTACTCTTAGTTTTTTATCCCTTGTGATACCTATGGAGGTGGGTTTGTCTTTTGAGCCTTGCCTAAAAAAGGCACTATGGGGGTAGCAAGAGCCTTTGCAATATCCAAATGCCCAGGGGTGATAGGTGCAAGCCGTCCCTAGTGAAGCATCGTGGCTTGTCGAGCATGTCATCCCAGGCTGACAGGCACTGGATCCCCTTTGAATGACACCAATACTTAAGCCAATTGTTGAAATTGATCATCTTGTCTTCATATTGTTGCATCATTCTTGGTGAAGGTAAGATGCTACTCAAGGTCAGGGTCATACCTGCCTGGGCTACATGCTCAGAGAGCTCCTCTAGGTCTCTTTTCATGTAGTCCAGGGAGGTACGTCTCAGGTCATTTACACCAGCATGGACAATGACTGAGTTATATTTGTACTTGCCTTGGAGTGACCTGAGTGCTTGTGTTATGTGGCGGATCCTAGCGCCCGACAGGAAGCTCACCGTGACCTTCTCCTTGTTCAGCCTGGTGAGCGGGACGTCAGTGTGCCTGACGATAGTCACCTATTACAAGTGTATCAGGTGTGCTGTTTAGCCTTAAGGGCTGTGACTGTCCGGCACACTGGCTTTGTGAGATATGTGTTGCACATGTTTTGTTTTGGGGTAGCGGTTGCTTGGGTGTCTGCTTTGGAGGTCTCTGCTGCTTAGGCAGATTTTTATTTAGAGCCTCCGAGTATGTTTTTGTGTGTTTATGTGTTTGGTTTGCTGTCGTGGTAGGTCTATGTGAGACTGGAATTGTAGTGAGTGTGGTTTCCTTTTTCCTCCTGACTGGTTACACCGGTACTGAGTTGAGCGAGCTTAGTCTCCAGTTTGGCTACATGGTTGCATCTCTCACATGTGTTGGAATTTGTTGGGAGGAGGAGAGGGTTGTCTGTGTACATGAGGCAGTTGTAACATTGCCTCAAGATTCTCAGATTCACCAGCTGGACCAGAGAGGAGATTGACAACTGACCTTTGGACATGCTAGAATAGTATTGGGAATTCCTTTATAATTGAAAAAAAAGGGCCAGTGGGGAACAAGATACTCAAGGGGAGTTTGTGAGGGTGTAGTGCTTTTAATTTTTTAGTGCTGACTTATATAATTGCTTTAGTGAGCAAGTGCCAGGTAACTTAAATGCAATATGCTACAGGTAACTTAAATGCAAAAACGACAAACAGTAACTTTCATTCAAGTGAAACAAGGAAATAAGTACAGTAAGCAATGCAGATATCACTAGGGATCCACAGAAGCGCCGAGAAGCCGAGTTTTAGGTGGAATTAGCGTTCCAGGGAAATAACAAGCAAACAAACAACAAGCATACAAACAAAGCTAGACTCAGCAGGCCTGGATCTAGTCTATGCTACAGCAAACAAGATGTACCAATTTCAGTAAGAAACAGTTCAAATATGCAGGCACTATAAGCCTTTAACCAGAAATTCCCAGCTCAGAAGGGCAGAGTCCAGCCTCTCCTCCCACAAGAGTGCAGACCACGAACCTTCTTAATGTAAAATAACTGGCTAAACCAGAACTAATACATTTTTAGAATAACAGACACTGAGCCCTCAATCAGCAGTTCCCAACTTAGAAGGATGTAAGCTACCTGTCCTGCCACCACAGTGCAGGCCACAAACCTTCCTAATGTAAAACAACTGGTCTGAAGCCCAAGTGCTTAATCCAAAAGACTTAGAATGATAGCTACACTTTAATCAAGTTACTACCAAGCAGTGATAAATACAATTGAATACTTTAAAGAATGCCTGGATTAGTGCTCAAGTTATACAAACAAAGCTAGATTCAGCAGGCCTGGATCTAGTCTATGCTACAGCAAACAAGGTGTACCAATTTCAGTAAGAAGCAGTTCAAATATGCAGGCACTATGTGCCTTTAACCAGAAATTCCCGGCTCAGAAGGGCACAGTCCAGCCTCTCCTCCCACAAGAGTGCAGACCACGAACCCTCTTAATGTAAAATAACTGGCCTGAAGCCCATGTGCTTAAACCAGAATTAATACACTTTTAGAATAACAGACACTGATCCCTCAATCAGCAGTTCCCAACTTAGAAGGATGTAAGCTACCTGTCCTGCCACCACAGTGCAGGCCACAAACCTGGCCACAAAACAACTGGTCTGAAGCCCAAGTGCTTAAACTAAAAGGCTTAGAATGAGTTACACCAAGCAGTAATAAATACAACTGAGTACTTTTAAGATGACGCAAAAGCAAAATAAAGTAGAAAGAAACACAAATACAGTAAAAGCAGATACATTTTTTTTTTTTTTTTTCTGAGTGAGCAAATGAGATGGGCCCAGGAGGAGTATCCAAGTGCAAATTTACAAGAGGGGCAGGCAGTTTCAAAGCCACCAAGATTAACACCAAGACAAAAACAGGGAGGGTGGGTGAGGACCTACTGAAAAAACAGTCACAACTTCCAGCTAGATATTGCTCAATGCAACACAAACAAATTACTTTAAATTGTGCATTATTTGATAAAAGTGCAGATAAAAATCTACTTAACTCCACTCATGCAGGTCTCAGTTGGCCGAAGCTCACAGTTTAAACAGAAAACAATTCACTGTACCACTTGTATAAGATAGAAACCGAAAAACAATGAGGTAAACTACCCTCACTTATCACTGGCTATGCAGGTTTTTTAACAGGCCTTAACTGAAAATACCACTTGTATAAGAAAAAAACAGTCACAGCTTCCAGCTAGATATTGCTCAATGCAACACAAACAAATTACTTTAAATCGTGCACTATTTGATAAAAGTGCAGATAAAAATCTACTTAACTCCACTCATGCAGGTCTCAGACGGCCAAAGCTCACAGTTCCAGGGCTCTGATTTCGCCCCTACCAATAAGTCTGTAGTCTCCGTCCTACTTCCTCAGAGCGAGTTTTCCCCCCGATGAATAATACATATCAAAGTAAATAACAAAAACACGAACTAGGTCCCAAAAAGCCACAACAGAATGCAAAAAGCACAGCGGTGTCCAATAAACTCCTCCAAGACTTCTCAAACTGATAAAATCCTTTTATTGGAAAACGAACAACACAATAAGGTGAACAAAAAATAAATTCCTCAAGCGCTTTCGCCTGTGTAAATCCCAGGCTTTTTCAAGATAAAACAGCAGGGTAGTGAACTCCCTTTAAATAGGGCAGTTCATTACTAATTAGTGTGATTAATCAATTTAATTAATTGAGATACCTTAGTGAAAGTAAAAACAAAAACCTTACCCCAATGAAAAAGGGGTGTTATTCTGGACAATCTCTAAATGATACAATACAGTTCATAATGTGGCTATAGAGCAGCAGCAGTGGTGACTGCTTATTGACAGGGAATACCATGGTCGACCAGTCTTTGGAGTCTCATTTGTGACAATCTGGCAGGGGGCAGGTTGAAAACATGGTAATTCGGATGTAAATCAGACAACTTGGCTCTATCATTAAGGTAAGCACATAACTTTCGTATCCAATGTTGCCAGTTTACATCAGATTCAGCTGTGGGAGAGACTCCCAAACATATACTCCCAGGTAGTATGAAGGAAAGAAATTCTTAGGATTGGTGGAGCCACAGGATGAACAAGATCTTGACTGTTCATTCAATGGGACACAAATGTATGAATTGTTGATAAAGTAGCAGATAACAAATATCATCAACAGGTAGTTTGCTACTACCAAAGGCTGTAGATGTGGTCACAGTCCTTGATGAATGACCTTTAGGCTTCGACTGTAAGGCTACACCTTTTTTACTGTACACAAAAGTAATGCAATCTGATAACCATTTAGATAAAGTAACTTTAGTGATTGCTTTGCTCAATTTGTGCTTGGAGAATGCCACAAAAAGTTAAATCAGACTGCCTGATAGGCTTAGTTCTGTGAAGACAGAACTTGATTTGGTATTGAACGTCCAGCAAATAAAGCATATATTCACCTTTATTAGGAAATTGTGGAAAAAAGGCTGGTAGATTTATAGCATGATTTAGATTGGCTTCAGATGCCACCTGAGGTAGGGAGGAAGAATTAAGTTCTCAAGGAAACACTATCCTTAAGAAAAAACAAGTAAAAAGATTTGCAGGAAAATGCCTGCAGCTCTGATATGCACTTAGCTGAAGTGACAGCCACCACAAAAATTGTTTTCCAAAACAGAAACTTAAACTCCACTGAAGCTGCTGGCTCAAATGGCAGCTGAGTCAAAACTTGCAACATGATAACAATATCCCAAACAGGAGCAGGACCTCTAACTAAGGGCCGAAGTAGGAAAGTCCCAAAAGGCTTTTCAAAATCTTCGAGGCAAAAGAAGAGTTACTCTGGCCTACATGAAAACTAGTGATGGCTGTCAACTGGCGTTTATATCACGCTATCGAAAGATAAAAATAGCAAATGCTATTTCATCGAACCTAAAATATCTAAACCACATAATATCGAACATTCAAAACAGAGAACATTTTCCTTGGGAAAAAATTTGCTATTCCAAAACACATAAACACAACACAAGCATACCTAAAAAACATCAATCGACACACACTTATAATCCTACAACTAACCCTACACTAAACTGTACATACACTACTATCTATCCACTTACCTTAACCCAAACCCTAACCCTCAGTTCCGTCACTATATCACACTCACCTAAACCGCGCCCTAACTCCCTTAACCCGCCCCTAACCCTAATTCACCTAACCCTAACGACCACACAATCGCACCTGAACCTGACCCGTAACTTTCCACCACAGCTCTGAAAATAGCGAACCCACAGAACTAGCCAACCAAATTCTTTCCCTAGGAAAGAATTCGGTGTTCTGCAGCTTCGCTATTTTTAGCGTTCGCTCAAAATGGGTCAATATTAGAACATTCGAAGTTTTAAAACTTCGATGTTCTGATATAGACCCGTCAACTGTACCTTGACAGTTGAACAGCTAGAGCCATTGTGAAGAATTTCTGATAAAAACTCTAAAATGCAAGAAACAGGTGCTGAAAAGGGGTCTACACCTATGGATGATGCCCAAATAGAAAGTTTTTTCCATTTGCTACAGTATACCTTGAGGGTGTCATGTTTTTGAGAGGATAAGATCTGAACCACCGAGGTGGAAAGCCTGGCATCTCTGGCTACTGTTAGAATTGAAGAACCAAGTGGTTAATTTCATGGTTTACTGATCTGGAGGAGTACGTTTGGCTGGGGGAGACGAGATATGGGTACTAATTCAGTTTCCAAGAAAGATGTACTAGAAGAGGTCACAGGAATGGAAACCATATTTGCAGTGGCTAGAAAGGGACAATAAGGATCACCTTGGCGTTTCACATTCTTTATTTCTGTATAAATTTGCTCATTACAAGCAATGGACCAAGGTATAAAGAAGACCCAAGGACATTAGTGGACCACAGCAAAGTAACTGCTGCACTTGACATTTAGATGAGGCACAAAAGGATTGGAGTGAAGCTGGCCCCAGCAACTGAAGTTCAAGTTAGTCACTGTTGGAATGAGGGACCACCCTACTAGAACACTGGATGACTCCGTAATATGTGTTGCTAAAAGAAAGTGGCGTGATGACATCTTCCATTCCCAGAGTCTCATAGCTTCTAAGTATAAGGGTAAGAATGGGTTCCTCCTTGTTTTCTGATGTACCATACTACCAACATGTTGTCTGTCTTACCTTAATCACACCTCTGGGAAGAATGTCATCCTACAAAGCCGGCAAACCTAGGAGGACTGCCCTCATCTCCAGAGATGTGATAATCGAACTCTGTGTGCGACCATGTTCCCCGAACACTCACCCTTCAAAATGCCCCCGACCACCACCATAGGAGGGAAGCATCTGTTGTCACAACTGCAACTAGGAACTTAAACAGCAAAGGAGATGTTATTCAAGGAGATATGTACTGTCTGCAGATCCAAGTCCCTTTTACTTCTGGCATGCAGTGGATGGACTCTGAGATCAATGTACCTCTAAAGTTCACGGGAGGACCCGCAAAGTATCTGCCAAGAGGGATCATGAGGATTATGTACTCCAAAAGACCCAACAGTCGAAGGTCCAACCTTACTGGTGGACAGGGGAGATACAGAACTTGCATAGCAGTGAGACGAAGAGACAGAATCCTGGACATTGGAAGGCAGACAATCTGTAACCCCAACCCAACAATAAAAATTTTAAAACTTCAATTTTTTAAAATCCCCCTTAAAAAATTTCCCAAAAAACAAAAAACCTGAAAAAAACAAAAAACTGTCCCAATTAACACAAACCTTTAAATTCAAAAAAAAATTTAAAACCTTCCCCAAAACCCAACGGGTTATTTTCAATAAAAATGTTTTAATAAAAAACCACCAAAAGCCCGATTTTTGTTGAATTTTTAAATTAAAAATTTAAAAATTTAAAAAATTTTTTTGGGAATTTGGGTTTTTAGAAAAAAGAATATTAAAATTAAATTTTTAAAAAGATTTTCTAAAGAAAATGAACCCATTTTTGAAAGGAAAAATTGTAAGAATTTCTGAAAAAATTCTTAAAAGCAAGGAAAAAAGGTTTCCCAAACATTAATTTAAAAAGAATTGCCCAACAAAAAGTTTTTCCCCAAACAGTTCCGGGGTTGTCATTTTTTAAGGATTAAAAACCTGAACCCCGATGGAAAGTTCCATCTCCATTTAAAATTAAGCCAAGGTTTTAATTTTGGGTTTTCTGATGGACCATAAAACCAAATGGGTCTAATTTTTTCCAAAAAATGTATAAAATGGAAAAAATTTTATCTAGAAAGAAAAAATAAACCTGTTCACCTTTTAAAAACCCCCTTAAAAAAGGGACCAAATAAAGGGAAAGGCATTTTTGCCAAAACGAAAAGGAACTCGCAAAAAGAGGGGAAAAAGGGATTGAAAACGGGCTGCAAAAATTCCAAGCCCTTTGGAATGAGGGAATTTTGAGTCAAATTTTTTAAAAGTTAAGGAAAATTTCCCACCCCAGGGGATGTTTAAAAAGGGGAAAATGGTTTTGGTCCCAAATAAAATTTGTTACTTTTAATAAAACCCAAATACAAAGGGAAAACCCAAATCAAAGTTTTAAAACCCTTTGGAAAATTTGAAAAATTCTTGAACCAAGGAAAAGCATTTTTAAATTAAAAATTTAAAAAAAAATTATTAAAAATATTTTATTTTTTAAATCCTTTACTTTATATATAATTTTAAATAATTATTAAATTAAAACCCCAGAAATATCTAAAAAGGGGGGATATAATTATTAAAAAAATATTAATATTTTAAAAGAAAATTTAAAACAAAGTTTAAATTTTAACAAAATTAAAAATTTTTTAAATAAAATTTTTAAAATTATTTTATATTAAAACATAAATTGATATTTTATATATTTTTTATATATATATTTATATAAATATATTTTAAATATAAAATATATATATATATACATATATATATATATATATTTAAATTTTTACAAAAATTTTTATATAAATTATTTAAATATAAATTAATAAATGAATTTAATTTTTTAATTATATATATATATAATATATTTATATATATAATATATATAATATATATTTTTATATATAATATAATATTAACAAAAAACATATAAATAATATAAAATATATAAATACAATAAATAAAATTTATATAAATTTTTATTTTAAAATACATTTTAATTTTTATATATATAATACATTTACAATATATAAAATATATAAATTTTATTTTATTAACTATATATATAAATACATATTTTAAAATTTATCCCGTTAAATTAGGTTTTATATAATATAAATAATATATATATACAATATTTATATAAATAAAAAAAATTTCTAATATTAAAATAAAAAAAATAAAATATAAAAAAACATAAAAAATAAAATATATACAAATTTAAAAAATATAAATTTTATATTATAATATTTTTAATATATATATACACACACCCCATATTTTTATAAAATAAAATATATTATATTTTAAAATTTTAACATATATATATATATAATATAAAATTTTATTTATTTTTATAAAATATATTTAAATATTTATATATTTTTATATTTTTAAAATATATATAAATATCTATATATTTTATATTTTATATATATAATATAATACACAATTTATATATTTTTTAAATAAAATATAAAAATATATAAAAAAATATATATATATATATATTTTATATATATAAAAAAACATTTTTTTATATATATAAATATATTATTATATATAATAAACCTTTTTATATATAATTATACATAATTTATAAAAATACATAATAAATATTATATTTCTATATACATAAATTTCCCATTTTTTTTAAAAATATATAATATATATATATAAAAATTATTATTATAATAATATATAACATTTAAATATATAAAATTTTTATTATATATATAATATATAAAATTTATATAAAATTTATAACATAATATATAAAAATTATAATAAAATTTTTTAATATTTTTATTTTAAAATTTTAAATTTTATATATTTTAATATATATTTTAATATTTTATATATATTATTTTTAATATAAAAAATTTTTATATTATTATTATATTAATATATTTTATAATAAAATTTTTATATAAAAATAAAAATTTTACATATACATTTTATTTTTATAAAATAATATTAATAATTTTAACAAAATTTTTATATATTTTAATATATTTTTAAAAATTTTAACATATATATAAATATTTTAATTATTCATATAAAATTTTATTTTAAAAAAAATACATACCCCAAAACAACAAAAAATATACAAAATTATTTTAATATTTTTATTCTTATATTATTTTTTTTATAAAAAATTTTAATATTATTCAACCAATATTTTTAAATTTTATAAAAAATTTTAAAAATATTAAATTTTATTTTTAATTTTAAACATTATTTTTAAAATAATACAATATATTTTAAATTTTTCCCCAAAATTTTATATATATATAAAAATTTTATTTTTATATATATATATATATATATATATATATTTTACAAATAAATTTTAAAATTATATATATATATATATATATACAACAATAAAAATATTTTATATTATATAACATACACACAATATATATATATATAAAAAAATATATATTTTCACACACACATATATAAAATATATATATATAAATATTTTAAAATTTTATTTTATATATATATATAAAAACATATATATATATATATAAAAAACACATATTATTTTATACAACACAAAATTTTAATTTTTTATTAAAAATATATATATTTTCAAAACCATATATAATAAAATTACAAACATATATATACATAACACACACAAGGGTTTGAAAACTACACACAACATTCTTCACACTTTTTAAACAAAACATATTACAAAAAACTTTATTTTTGCAACAACACACAAAAACACAATATTTTTATTAAAATTTTAAAATTTTTAAATATATAAAAAAAATTTTTAAAAAAAAAAACAAACAAAAAATATTAAATTTTTTTTAATATATTATACAAATAATAAAATTTTATAAATAAAAAATATTTTTAATAATATATATATATATTTTATTTTTAAAATTTTATTTTATAAAAATTTTTAAAAACACAAAAATAATATAAATAAAATAACAAAAAAATATTTTACACATATAATAAAAACAAAATTTAAACATAAAATTATACCTATTTTTTCACAAAAACTTTTATTTTTTACAAAAATTTTAAAACAATAAAAATAAAAATTTTACATTATTTGATAAATTTTTAAACAAAACACAAAACAAAAACACACAATACAAAAAATTTTTAAACAAACACACAAAACATTTTTTTAACAAAACACACACAAAAATTTAATAACAAAACAAAAAGGGAAAAAATAAACACACACACTTTAAAATTAACATTTTTTAAAAAATATTTAAAACATATAAAAATATAAAAATTTTAAAATATATAAATAAAAAATTTTAAAAAAAAAAAAAATATGGTTTTTAAACAAAAATATTAAAATTTTAACAAAATAAAATATATATATTACAAATAAAATAAAAAATAAAAAAAAAAATTGAAAATTTAAATAAAAATAAAAAAATTAATATAAATAAACTTTAAAATTTTACATAATATATATATATTTACAATATATTATATTTTAATATAATATATATATATATATATTATATATATATTTTATATATATATACACAATACATATATATATATATAAAATTTTACAAAAATAACAACACACATAATATAATAATATACAAACAATTATACATATTTTATAACATTTATATAATCATAAATTTACATATACAAAAACAGCACATATTAAATAAACATATACATTTTTAATAATAAATATATATTAAATAAAATATATTTTTGTAAATATATATATATATATATATATATATATATATATATATAAACATATATATTTTAAAAATATATATATATATATATATATATAATATATAAAAATATATATATATAACACACATTTTTTTAACAACATATACAAAAAACATTAATATTATATAAAAAAAAAACACAATTTTAAAAACATACAAACAATATAAACAAACAAAAACACATATATCACAACACAAAAATAAAAACAAAACAAACATACAAATATTTTTACACAATTTTAATATTATATTAATATATATATATACACACATATTTTATATTTTTATAAACACACATATATAAAATATAATATTAAAAAATATATATATTTTATTATAATAATAATAATATTTATTAATACATCATATAAAATACAAACAAAAATTTTTAAAATTTAAAACCCTTTTAAAAGGCAGAAAACATTTCCCCAAAATTTTAATTATTTATAAATTAATAAATATATATATATAAATATATTACAAAAAGGTTCATAGGTTCATAGGTTAAAAGGGCTATCTCCCCGAGGGCTTTTATAAGCCTAGCCCATATTTTTGGGCTTACGCCCCCCCTTTGGGAGAAACTATGCCCATTATTTTGCTGTGCCTCTGTCGAGCAGTGACACTGAGGAAACCCCCTGGGTTTTTCGATCTCCCATCCATTGGTCAAGTTTCCCTCTTGAACAAGGCCAGCGAGGTGCTCCCTAAATAAACCGGGATTTTGTTCCACAGCATAGGGAGTCTTTGGGTGATGAATCTATCCCTCCAGCACCCCCTTTTAATTTCCGGGTTTAAGTAACCCTTGTGGCTCTGAGGGATCTAGATTTTTGAGATGAAGCATTTCATCAAATCTGGGTTTGACATGGCCTTGTATGTCAGGAAAGGTCACCTCTGGGGTTGCAACTGAATATAACTGGAGTTCTTTCAGTGGGGCAGCATAAGACAGATTTTGAGACCCTTTACCCTTTTTGGTGAGGAATTTTTGTGGCCTCCAGCTGCTGCAAGTGCCCAGATACATTCAATGGGGCATTGTACTCATCATTGGTCTGATGAGTGATGAGTATGGGGAGACTATGATTTCCCTTGATCTAGATGTGAACCCCTTCATGATAAGGTGGGCAATGTAGAAGGTCTTCCTAACTACTTTAGAAATTGAGTGTCAAATGAAAGGCTACTGTCAACCGGGGTTTCCCAGGTCCCTAATAACTTTTTTGTGTTCAGGGATTGCCACCTATATGGTAGTGGGGTAACCTTTTTTTTCCCCAAAGGGGCTATGCATTTTTGGCATTTAATTTTAGGCCATGGCTCTGGCACCAGTTACCCCTTTTGTGAGACCCTTCTGAAGGATATCTGTGTCATGTTTTTTCAACTAGGCCCAGTTTGCAGTCATCTGCAAACTTTGTCAGCCAAAACCCCTCCTGTGTTTGCTTGTATTTAAAAAGTAGATGCCAAACAAGAGGGGCCCAGGACTGAGCCCTGTGGGACACCACTTGTGACAGGCTTTGAGTCTGACATGGCGCCAGCAACTCTGACCCTGTGGGTTCTGTCACTCAGCCAGTTTGCAACCCATCTTGTAATGTATGGGTTTACATTTAAGTTGATGAGTTTTTCAATGATACCCGAGTGGGGTATTGTATAAAAACCCTTTCGCCAGGTCTAGGTAGGCTGTATGGACTGCCTTTCCTCATCAATGGCCTTGGTGACTGTTTCAAAAAGTCAACCAAGTTTAAAAGGCATGATCTGCCTTTGACAAAGCCAAACTGGGTTGGATCCAAAGTCTGAAATTTTATGTCTTTATTTATGAGATCCATTATGATCCTTCCATGGCTTTGCAGATAAGGCTTGTCAAGCTAATGGGATTTTCCAGGGTCGGTGGAGGCACCGCCTTTGTGGAGTGGGACCACAGTCGCCAGCCCACCCCCGGGGCATCCGGAGGTGAGACTAAGATTAAACAGCTGTCCTAACTGGGGGTTTTAAATTTCCCCGAGTTCATGGAGCACACAGCGGGGGACACCATCAGGTCCCATGGATGCTGTGTTTTTTCCCTTTGGGAGAGAGCAGTTCTCACCGGGCGTTGAGATTTTTGGGGGGCTAAAAATCTTTTGTTATAGATTTCCTCCTTTTAGGGGGGGAGAAGTTTGCACTGAACCTGTCAGCCAGTATGTTGGCAATGTCTGTAGGATCAGTAATCTTCACATCATTTTGAACTAATTCTGAGCATATCTGGGAGTTTCCTCCTAGGTTTCTGACATAGCTAAAGAATGCCTTATGGTTGTCTTTAGAGTCCTTAGCTTTTTTTTTCTCAAAATTAGCTTTGGATGATTTTATGAGAGCTCTTAGCTTTTTACTTATAGTGATCAGGGTGTCTTACCTTTTAAGGATTTTGCTCTATCTTGTAGTTTTTCCCCTTTTTGTTGTAGAGTTTGTTTATGGCTGGGGTCCACCAGACTGGACGCTTGCCTTTGGTACAAAGAGTCTTTGTTTTGTTTGGGATTGCCTGATCCAGGGGTGCTGGTAGAAGGCATTTGTAAGTGATTCAGCTTTGAGTAATGTTAACCCCGGGCTCAGGGGCCTTAAAGGAGACCACACTAGTCTTTAGAAGTGTGAAGTGGGCCCGAGAAGTTCTTTACTGTGGTCTTTTATTTCGGTGGGGGGATGAGGACCTCCAGCGAATTTTTGTGATCGATCTCACCAGTGAGGGGTATATTTTTAACATTGTGCCCCATGTTCGTGATGATGAGATCAAGTATTTTTTCTCCTCTTGTGGGATGGTGACTAGTTGTTCCATGGCATTTGAGTTTATGAATTCCAGGAACTTTGGGCTAGAGTGTTTGGGCTTGAGTAGTGTTCCCAGTCTATATTAGGGTAGTTGAAGTCACCTAGTATGATGGTGTTCGGAAAACATTTATCCCTCCAGTGTTTTCAGGAAGGCCAGGGAGGTTCCTGATTTTGGGAGGGTGGCCTGTAACATGCTAAAATTTTGCGGGCAGTTTTGGGGTTTAATTATGGATTTTCCGATGCATCCATGCCACCAATCTTGAGGTGTGGGTGTCCTTGATGAATATGGACCCCCCCTTTTTTTATTGCCCGGGTTTTTGGGGCCGGCATGATATGAGGAAAAACCTGATAGTGCTGGGGTTCTCAGGAGCCTTGAACCAGGTTTCTGTCACAGCACAAAACATGTTTCTCCATACTGAGAAGGGCCTCGGGGTGCATCTTGAGGTTGAGACTTCTGGCATTGAGCAGCATTACCCTTAGTTTTTTTTTTGTTTTGTTCTGGGGTGGTAGGTTTAGAATTTGAGCCTTGCCTAAAGGGCACTAGGGGGGTGGCAAGTGCCTTTCCCAAAAATGAATCCCAGGGTGACGGGTGCAAGCCGCCCCGGCAGAATTTGTCCAGCATGTCATCCCAGGCAGACAGACATTGATCCCTTTGAATGACACCAGAGTTTAAGCCAATTGTTAAAGCTGATCATCTTATCTCTGTATTGTGGCATCATTCTTGGTGAAGGTAGGATACTGCTCAAGGTCAGGGTCATACCTGCCTGGGCAAATAATCAGAGAGCCCCCATGTCTCTTTCATGTAGCCCAAAGGGGGTAGCCTCAGGTCGACACCAGGGGGACAATGATTGAGCCCATTGTACCTGCTGTTGAGAGACCTGAGTGCGCTATGGGCGGATTCTAGCACCGACAGGCAGCTTACTGTGACCTTCTCCTTACTCAGTCGGGGAGCGGACGCCAGTGTGTCTGACTATGGAGTCACCAATGACTAGTGTGTCTGGCATTGTGTTTGGCCTTAAGGGCTGTGACTGCTTGACACTCTGACTGTGTGGTTTTGGGCAGGTGTTGTGTTCTGAGGTGGTAGTTTTTTGGGGTGTCTGCTTTGGTGGCCTCTGCTGTTTTGGTAGATTTTTGATCAGACCCTATTTTCTTTGTGTGTTTATGTGTATGATTTGAGGTTGTGATGGTATTATGTGAGACGGGGTTTATAGTGTGTGGGGTTACCTTCTCCTCCTGTCTGGTCTGCCAGTCCTATGTTGAGAGAGCTCAGCCTCCAGTTTGGCCATAGTTGCATCTCCGTTTTTGGTTTTGTGGGAGGAGGAGAGGGTTGCTTTACATGAGGCAATTGTAACATTGCCTCAATTTTCCCAGGTTCACCAGCTGAGCAGGAGGGGAAATTTAGCAACTGATCCCCGACTTTAGAAGGAATAGACAGAAAACTTAAAAAGGTTTTAGTGGGTGACCGAGAAAGGGGGTTTTTTTTGGGTATTTTTATAACAAGAGTTTTAGGGTGATAAGACTGGGAGCAAGTGTTATATATAGAGAATAGTCTACTTGGGAGTCAACAGAGAAAATTTTATATTTTAGGATACACAAAATAGAAAAAACTTTGAGGAAGGTAGTTTAAAAA